>NC_051179.1:100715558-100880335 GCF_013339695.2 Rhipicephalus sanguineus | reverse complement strand
ATTCTCATATATGGTAACGGGTTCACTACGTGATAACGGATTTCACTATTCGGGGTGAGGCTAGGTAAAAGTGCACGTGGTCCCGTTTTAATATTGTTGTGCATGTGTAGCATGGATTGACATGAGAGAAGTAATACAGCTCTAACAACATTACATCGCTTGGTTGTGCTGCAGCTTTCGTAAGTATATCAAGATAATGAACGGACGAAAGTTTGTTAGGTGTGGCGAAGCAATTGGTACTGTTTAACGGTTGCGCTCTCCAGGGGCTCCTAGTGGGTTGTCCTCTTCTAAACGCCGCTCGCGCTCGGAGCCCGTGCTTTTGCCTTGACTGTCGCCATAGTGCATTGTCGCCGAGTGCCGTCCAATAAGCAGCTTAACAAAAGCACGGGCTCCGAGCGCGAGCGGCGTTTAGAAGAGGACGAACCACTAGGAGCCGCTGGAGAGCGCAACCGTTAAACAGTACCAATTGCTTCGCCACATAGGTTTCATTATACTGCCCGGATGCATGAAATCTTTATTATTGGCACGAACTTCTTCCGAGCTAACGGCGCTGTAATCAACTTGCGAAAATTATGCGTCTCATTCTCAGCTATGAGCGCTATCGCAACCATCCATAGTGATGAAAGCGGTTATGACAACTGTAAAGCGGACCATGACGTCGTGGTGAAAGATCAATGACGTGTGTTTCAGTAAGGAACAAAGCGTTCAATCACTTTGAAGGAGTTTTTCACAGCAAATTCAGATATCACAGCACTTGTAGGCAATGGTTCATACCAAACCTCGCCCGCTCCCTCACCGCATCTGTGCATGGCTACCAGAAACACTGCACCTGAGCTAAGTGTGGCAAGGATTACAACATCCTTAGAGAATACCTCTCCAGGGAAAAATTGATCAAATAATAACATTGATTAGCTTGCTTCGATGTCATAAATTTGCGTAAAATTACACGATGTGCTTACTGGAACAGATAATAATACTTTTTAACAAGACTGTTTGTTGGCCAAGTTGGTACTTGCTTAATGTCATATTTTAGCCGCGAAAGAGCACATACACAGAGCAATGAAACACACAACGAAACACCCAACGCCGCCCGTCCTGTCGTTGTGTGTTTCTTTGCTCTGTGCATGTGCTCCTTCGCGGCTAAAATATGACATTAAAATAATGATACATTTCCCACCTTGCTGCCCCCTATGAGGTGGCTCAGCCACTAAACTGTGGTTGCCGTTCGAACTCTTCTGTTCACCTCGTGACTAATGACCTACACATCTCATTTTAACTGCTTTTTGCATTATTTATCATTGCACCAATGTCAGCTCGCCCACTTCCTAACGTATTGCCTCACAAAATACTTGGAGGACGCTTAAAGGTTCACATTTAAGAGCGGAGCGTGATAGGGTAACCGGGCCCGTTCGCATCGCACCATGCTTCGTATCTCGGTGGACGCCTCAACCGAGCCGCGAGTCTGTGGCGTAATATTGGCCGTTGTAAACTCTTAAGGTGCCAACTGCAAGTACAGTTGCGAGTACCCACTACGACATATATTATTGCCAACATGCAAGGTATACCTGCTACGTGTCAGTAAGGCAATACGCACACATAGAAGCCTCTGCACACTTTGTTGTTCTCGATGGTGGTGACGATAAATTATGCCGGAGTGCATCGTGATGGGTGGGCCTTTAAAACATGCACTCGACATTCCCACATCGCGGCGCCTAGTGTGATTCTAAGCTTCTGCATGCAATATTTGATCTGTCAACACGATTCCCCACCCTGAATGACCTGTTAATCAGTGCTAGAACACATGACTGCCACGATGAATTGGTTGCTTGCTGAAAACAGTTATTGATTGTCCTGCCGTTTTATGACCTGGCCTCGGGTATTCCACGTCGAGGCCTCCAGCAGGCCTTACCTAGTCGCCGCTTCGCGGGCATGTTAGACGGTCCACATTTGGTAGGCGAGCTTTGAGCTGTACAGCGGCCGTGGCTGCACAGTGCATCGTCCGACCTCGGCGAGAGAGCATCGGAATTAATGTCGTTATTATTTGCCTGGCATTTCCAGAGCATGTGTTTAAATGTAGCCGGTTCAACACACCAAACCCTGCAGGTGATGTATGCCTGTGTTTAGTTCCGGCTCGAACCCCCGATTTTTTTTCGTTGCATACCTCGCGATTCTTTTAAATGCGACGCATTTCATAGCGAAGCAAATGCACTATCGGCGTATCTATCTATCTATCTATCTATCTATCTATCTATCTATCTATCTATCTATCTATCTATCTATCTATCTATCTATCTATCTATCTATCTATCTATCTATCTATCTATCTATCTATCTATCTATCTATCTATCTATCTATCTATCTATCTATCTATCTATCTATCTATCTATCTATCTATCTATCTATCTATCTATCTATCTATCTATCTATCTATCTATCTATCTAGCTTCCTACGTCTGGGTGTTCTCGTGATCGCCTCTTTAACTTGGTGTAGACCGAAATTGGCATGGGAGGTTAAGAGCGTTTGGTTTCTTAACCCGTTTCTTAAAGGCGGAGGAGTACCCGAACCTGGCGCTCGGTTATTTATGGGTACGCACCTCACTGGGCACCTCCGTTAAAATAGGTACGAGCGGGCTTAGTGGTGGTGCTACGGCAGAACGATGCTTAAATCGAACGTGGGGGCTGGAGAGTAGGAGGGGTGAACACCCCTTTGTGGGAGCTTGGCGGCATGGGCCCTCAGGGCGAATATGACTGTATGATCATGACATCAATAACATGAAAATATCGTCAACCCCTTTCCTCCAGACACATGTGGCACATACCCGTACACCACGGTATGCGGGCATACGCCACAGGTGATTGACAGTTAGATTATATCCACCCAGGAACGACCAGCACGGATATTGGTAATTTATATGCGAGAACGCTAAGAAAAACAGACATCGGCAGTGTTGACCCGACGAATTAAAGTCAGAATACCAGCAGGAATCTAACCCAAGCACTCCGCGTGGCAGTCAGGTACTTTACCGCAGAGCCATGCCAGGTCTTGAAACTGCTTAGGTAAGAGACCCTATGCAGTCGTAATATCAGTGCAACGCCAATTGTGGTTGCAACGCTGGCTACCTAATTTTATAACAATGCAATAAACATTACATATATACTCCTGTGTTACGGGCGTCATGCCGGGTTAACTAGAATTGTGGTTGCAGTACTGGCTCCGCTTTTTAGATGCGAAGCATCTTATAGCGGAGTTCAGACCGGTGGTGGTGGTGTTGGTGCGCGGCGTGACCACCCTTACTGCGCATGCGCATACCATCTCTACACACCTCCTATTCACTCCCCCTCACCACTCCACATCACCACTTCCTCTCTCCCCTTCCCCCTCTCCACGCTCCCTCTCCCATTTCCCCTCTCCACTCTTCTTCTGAAACGCGGGCTAGACATGCCGAAATTCTATCCTGCGCAACGCCACGATGAGCTCGAGTGCACGCTCGTCCCCTCCCCCTCTCTCTCATCTCCGACGCTGCCCCCTTCTCGCAAGCCTGTCGACCGCGTTCCCCGCTCGCCCTCTCAGAATTAACGGCCAGGCTAGAGAGAAGACAAGACGCGCGTAGCGTTCCTCTTCGCTTTCCACGACGCGAGGTCGGTAGCATGCCCAACGAACGCCAACGGAACACGATCGTGCAAGTGCTCCGGCTTCGCATCTCCTCATGGTCACCTTCAGAGGGAAATGGTGTAATTTCTTTTATTTCGAAATAAATAAACACAAGGTGCGAAGGAAGCTACAAAAATGGGGCAAAGGGCTCATCTCCCCGATATACGTGTGCATCAAGTTTTAGGCATTGACAACTCAGCCACGAAGGAAACAAATTCCAAATTAATTCGTAGTCCAGTTGTAAACACCGGGTGGCTTAATTTATTGCTTCGTGGAAGTACAGCCCGCAAACATCTATATAGCACCATGTCAAAACACTTACCGAACCAAGGCCACCATAATTGAGAGCCTCTACGCCGCCTTGGGAATACAATGGACGTGCGATAAGGGCTGTTGGTATTGAGAGTGCGTTGGGCCCAGGTCTGTAATATGCGTTAACTTCTGTCTCATCATAAATCCACGTTTCTTGGTCGGCCCACAGTTGATGGGCTGAAATCCCGATAGCCTTGATCCACGAGGGAAAAAGGCTGTTGGTGGGTACGTCGGGGTATGATTCTGTAAAATTCAAACGAAAAAGAAATTAGTATTAGCCATCTCGCGTTATTAATCCATAAAGGGTTTTCCTTCCTATAAGGAGTTATTTCATCGGCGTGAACACAAACAAACCTAAAAGAATGTACCCGAGCATTTTTAACTGCTAATTTTCTTAAACGGACCATCGGGAGCCTGGCTCTATGCAGAAAACAATAAAACAAAACAATGGAGTCGTCCGACTCCGTGAAACAGGGTAGTCAGCGGAGGTGTAGAAAAACACCGCATTATCAGCATCATGTTTTCCACTTAGCGGCAAAGCTTAACTTGAAAATTGGGTGTTTTTGTGCAAAAACTTCTACTTGTTTGCGCAGCGCGTCTCGCCAAAACCACACTCGCTTCCGCAGCACGTGTACTTCAGGGGTAGGGAGCCACATAACAGCCGGTCATGTGGGCTCCCTAGTCAGGGGTAGAGTCACTGGAAAAATTTCAGAGTATCGCATCTGCTTTGCGCGCGCCGCCGCCGCCGCGATTGGCTTACTCGCATCACGTGACCTTTCGCCGCCATATCCCTTCCATGCATAAGCGTGCGCAGGGTTCCCCTTCAGGGGGGGCGAAGGTTCGTCGCAGCGCCCCCCTCCCTATTATGGCAATGTATGCGGCTGCCTTTGCGCCCCTCTTCTCGCCCCCCTACAATGTATAGGACGGACTTTGCGCCCCCCCTTCTCGCCCCCTTGCCCCCCCCCCCCTGCGCACGCCTATGCTTCCATGCGCTTTGGGTGCAGGCCCGTTCAATGCAGAGCGTGGCCGGACATTTAGCAGTACCACGGTCCCCAGAAGTACTTCGTCGCTTTTTGAAAGGCGTCATGTAGACAGAGGCGTAAGCAGACACTTTTTTTCGGGGGGGGGGGGGGCACCTCCTTGATCTGAAGTGGGGGCCTGGCAGGCAGATGTGATCGGGTGCCATTGCGTGCTATGTATGCCACGGCTAAAAAAAATTCGGGGGGGGGGGGGGGGGGGGCACGGGCCCGGTGTGCCACCCCCTGGCTACGCCACTGCATGCAGATGCCAGAAGAGAGTAGCTCACCATCAATCGAACAATACTGGTGAGCTACTCTGGGAATCTCGTTTGCCGTGTGGGAAAAATTAATGTCAAAGACCGCCGTTCTACGTGGCCGCATAGTTGGCCTGAACGAATTCACCCTCCTCGAATAAGACTCCCTCCTGCAGTGAACTACACTAAATTTGCTGGAAAAGATCTTGTGCGACAGGATACTTCACCTTTTCGGTTCGCTATGGTCAGTGATATTGAAAACTACATACCTTTCTATTTGCTCAGCTGTTTATATCTCGATCTGTTGAACAGATTGCGCATGCTATCTGAGTTATAGGCGTGTCACCCACGAGAGCGAAATCGAAGAGTTATTAAAATAAGAACTGTTTACTGGTATACCTTGAAGGCAAGTTTGGCATGATCATTTGGCATTGCACAAAACAGAAGCGTGGAACTCTGTTGATAAACTTGGTATAAGGCAATGTTTCAAGCGTATTTTAAATTTGTTGCAAAAAAATGCTGCTAATGCTGCATTGCGCCGAGCGTACCCTTAAAATACTGTATATATAGTTGGTGAGGAATGGTCACACCAAAAAAAAGCAGATCCCACGCATTGAGGGAGTCGATTTTATGCGAGCCCTAGGTCTATATACATACTGTATTGCAGTAGCATGCGCTTTAAAAATTCCGGGATGTGCTGTTTCTGATCAAAAGAACATAAAGCACCGTGCCGAGGAAGTTTTGATACGAGTGTATTATGAAAAAAAAACAGTGCAGCAGTGCAGAAACCGAACCCTAGCAGTTTACGCGCTGGCAACGCCAAAAAAAAAAAAAGAACTGTTTGTCGGAACACAGCAAAATATTTGCAAATTCATTGCAACGCTGGGAATATTAAGGAGACAAGAAATAGGAAATGAAACAACTGAGTAGTGATGTCAGTCATTTTTGATCGCCTATTTTCTACGTATCGCAAGATAAGATGCACCTTACCTACCGCACGCCGATTCGCCCGTGCGTTCGGCTGCTGGCGTTCCGAATCAAGACGTCGCGCACAATTTCCGATTACCGTACACGCACAACTTCTATTACACATATCAACCAGTTGAACAGCAAGCACGGTGCGCAAGCAAGCTATGCGTCAGCGATCAGTCGAAGGACGCAATGTTGAATGTTCTCGATGTTGTTCGATAATGTTCTCGAGTACAGTGAACCTGAACACCGGCTGCAAAGCTAGCGCAAAGAGTCAAGATTCACCATATGTCGAAGTAAATGGCATCTCGGACGATGTCACTGCGCTAATGCAACTATGTTTACAGCTCCGGACCTAGCGAACACACCCGGGCGTGACACGAAAAGAGACCGATGAAGCCATGAAGAGAGTTCGCGAGCACATGGCAACATTCGCCGTACGTTTCATTAGTTACACCGCTAACCGCGCAGTCGATCCATACCTGTCGATGGCTCGAAATCACGTCTAATATCCTCTTGAAGAAACACACACACACATAATGCCGTTCTGCCGAGCGTAACACTGCACTGAGGCTAAAAGATCGGTCACTTCTCAACACGCGCTAGCAACGCTCCGGACGGTCTGGAAGGAGCATGGCCGCCGCCACCCAATGTTGCCCGCGTGCAGCCTACCTTTGCGGTACTCTGATTTTCCAGTGACTCTAGTCAGGGGTAGAGTTACTGCATATGCTACCTTTAGGTAGCAGAGTTGCGCATAGGTGCGGCTAGCAACCATAGCTATGCGGTGAAGTCGCACTTCGTTTTCGCAGGCGATATGTCTACCGTGTCGCCGATTAACATGCCAGGCGTGTCGAAGACCGGCGATAAACATTGGCTGTCGATGACAAGTGTTAATTAGGTTCGCTGCCGCGGCGCCGTCGTGAAATACAAAAATTAGCCCGAGCGCAGCTTCTCCGCAATGCGTGGTTGCTAGCGGCGTTTGGAAGAGAGATGCGGAACTCTGCTACCTAAAGGTAGCTATACAGTAACTCTAGTCAGGGGCTTCCCGATGTGCCCTCTGGTGTCGCTCTTGCTAACCGCTTGCGTTCGGTCGTAGCCTCCGCGATTAGCTCCGGCACAGCGTCTGCAGGAGCTAATCGCGGAGGCTGTGGTTGAGCATCACGTTCACGGATATCGGGTCTTGCTCGACACCGACGGTCGCACTCCAGCGTCTCCTATGGTCGCCGTTCTTAGCATGCGCGCTCGTCCTCGGGCGTTCTGACAATGCGCGTTCTTGTGGCAATCTGGTAGTGAATGCTGCTGTAGCGCAGTGGCGTGTTGCACATGGTTCGTATCTTTCTTCTTTTCCTTGTATCCCAACCCGTTTTCCTATGGGTTAGCACGCTTCAAATACACGCCACGTGTATTGTTGGTGTGCTCCTGTCCGTTCATTACGGTGCAGCCTAGCCGCCCGTGTTTGCAACAGTGGCGACGAAGACTTCTTTCTTAACTACCAAGACGATGAAAACGGCGCACGGATCACGACGAGTGAAGCGCGGTGTTCATCGAATACTGTGATAAGTGGTCATCTTACATTTTATAACATGAGGCTTATTATGTGGCAAATGAAGTCACTGATACTGCTAAGAAGCAGTGCTGGTAGCTGCGTTTGGATTGGGGATGGTCAGTATTCCATCCGGAAGCCCAGCTAAGCAAATAATGAGGTGGTTTGAAGGCACTGAACGACTATTATGCTCTAACCCCGCATGAAAGTGGAGAAAGCCTTTTCTTGATCCAATGTCTGCAAGAAGCACTGTCAGTTCATACGTTCATGGAAGAAACCCGGAGGCTTGCTTAAATGTGCAGCTTTTGTACAATCAGGGAATGGACGTCTGGAAGCTGAGGCCGCGCAATATGAGGCTCTGCAATACTTCCGCCATTCATTCGAACTTGTTCTAAACCATATGCGCCGTTCGATTCGTCTACTGTGGTTACTTGTAGCAAATCAGTGTATACTAACCTACAAAAATAATGCATAACTATGTAAGCGCTATGAGTGCCAGAAATTTTCGAACTGTGATCTTTTGAATATACCGATCGTATAGTTGTACCCCTTATGCACAACCATCGTATCGCTTTGAGACCCGCGATAGTCGCCACAAGGCGCACATCCCCACTTTGCTGCTGAATCTACCTTCATTCATTTTTTTACAAAAACAAACCTTCCCTGCATCAGCCAACCGGCAAGTGTCATCCAGTACACAAGCCTGATTCTTTCGCTGCAAGCCGTCCTATGATTGTTTTAATGAGAGCGTGGTATTGGCCGAAGCAAAGCCGTCAACAAAAACAAAGGAAGCGTATGGCGCGTGTCGAAATAAATAAATGATTTAATTTTCTAAACCAGAATGAATACATTTGACACAGGAAAAAAGTATCAATAGATGGAATACTGCACAAAACTTTTGATGTTTAACAACACGTCAGTAACATAACTTGGACTTACACAAGTTCGTTAATTTACGTATCAGAAATCCGCACGCGACATTGCCCGTTGGTAGTGATTGGAGTTGGTCCCTTTGAGGGATGAGTTTTCTTGCATGACGCCGGGATTTAAAGAAAGGCTCTTTTTAGAAGGTGTGCTGCAGACGCTCACAATCACAGAAAAATAAGCCTTTCACGTGACATATTTGTTGGTTGAAATTTTATGGCATTCTCCTAAGAGCCGCATAAAAAAAAGCTTTTGCATTTTCTAGTTGCCAATGAAACTACAGAATGGTTCCCATGCCTTCATACAGCTTCAAAGCGAAGGAAAATGTATCGTATTTATAAACGTCCTCACGTCTTTATTCAGCCAAACGCGGGCATTTCCGAATTAGGACTGCAATGTATTTGACGTCAACATATATATCTGGCGGAATACATAGTGCCCAACGCCCGTCAAAGAGTTCAAACAGCAGACAGAAGCAAATATCAAAGAACTGACAAAGGCAAATATCGTACTTCAAGTACAGGTCTACATAGTTTCCCACGCCGCTTGCCGTTTCTGAAGATTGGTTGCTGATACGAAGCTACACCTTGGATATGCAAAAACTCTGAAATATCTTTCACGATATTAATCATTATTTTCTTTAATATTGACCTAGACGCCTAAAAAACTCCTTGTATAACTGGGAATTTAATAAAATACAGAAATAAGTACTCACTGTAAAGTCGCTCAACGAAATCGGGTGCAAGGCGCTCTCCTGGACTTCCTACGTAGGCCCGTAGGTTGGCCAGCTTTGCGATGACAATTCTTCGATCTTCACCGATGACCCAACTCGACGACTGGAATTCTTGGCGGAAGGCATTGCGGATGTTCGACAACATTGTCTTCACCCCTTCCACCGCACTCGGCGGCGCCTCTACGGAATACGAAAGAAAAACCAAGCGAACAAAAATATTACTGGGTATTCCCCATTGTTTGCCGATAGAAATGGCACTGGTTCACACGTGCGGATGTGTGCCGCAGTTCGGAAGGAGCCGTTTGCTAGGAAACGCACCGAAATTGCATCGCAAAGAAGTACATCAAGCCTATTACGTAAAGTTGAAGTGCAATTCATGTATCAGGGTCCCCTCGCTAACCCTGCAGAAAAAAGTAATTGCAAAGTTTTAAATTATTGCTCCTGAAGGTCTCTTTGAGTTCGTATCTGCGACTCTCACTGATGGTGTTGCTTTCGGCCTGTGGTACATTTTTTTTTTTTTTCAGGTGAGTTTTCTTGCTTTGAGCCTTTTTGTCCTCGGTTGCTCCTTACTCCCGTACTAGTGACCTAAAGCCTTGGTTATAGCCTCTGTAGCCACTTGTGTGCTACTTGTGAATTACTACTGCCACTTGTGTGCCTGCGCAGACGCAAGTTAGAATGGGGCAGAGCTGAGAGCTTGTGGGCGTTGACGTGCCTGTTTTAACGAGCGTTGGCACGCTCATCTGGTCTCAACTAATACCATAGTCGGTTACAAAAAAAAGGATACATGTAACTCCATCCAAAGCAATCGTTTTCACACGCATACAAATTTGCATACATGCTGCGTCTAGAAATAATTAAGCGATTGAGAGTACTGTGTTATATACTATCAGGTACGCTCTGCCTGTAAATTTTAGCACAAAGAGTACCGAAGCGATCACCAAAGATATTGGAAGGACTTTGCTAACCAGCACTTGAATTTGCCTGGAACGCTACTCTGCTGAACCAAGTGAACTGGGCAGAGAGATTAGATATTTTATTTAGTAGCATGAAAAATTCGGAAACGTTTCGAATGAGTGAATTAGGTTATTCTGATGAATAGACCAAAAGCGAGCGTCATGGTTTCCCTTACAGTTACTATGAAAAGCACTGGCAACGACATTGACCCACATCTAAATACCTTGCGTGCTACGGCAAGTTTGATAGAAGCACAAAATAAGGAAACGTATGCCTCTATTTTCTAGAAATCCAGCGACAAACCGAATGAAGGGCAAAATAACAGCTGCAGCGAAAATGTACGCAATGACGTCAGAAGCATGGTAGGTGAGGGAACCCTGTATGATCATTGCCAGTTCAAAATATTGAAAGCTCTATGTACGACAAAATTCGTACATCTATGCTAGAGGTACGTTTTTTTTTTGTTCTATGTGACATTGTCGCAACACTATTCGAGGTGTCTGCTACGAAAGCTAGTCTCTAAGGAACGAGGTCTATGCGAATACAGTTCCAAAAAAGTAAACGCACCTTTCCGTAAGTAGGGGCCCAGGAGTGCCAAGCGCATCGCCTTGCCGGTGTGGTCGTAGCAAACTTGACTGGGCTGTAAATATGCACCCAGCTCATACGGCAAAGTAAAATTCACCAGTCGCGTGTAGACACCCCAGGCGACCAGGTATCGAAGCCCCTTTGCACCCAGGGACTTGGACTTCAGTGATTCCGCGAGCGTTCTCAGCCCAGATCCCTTGATGAAAATTGAATCCGCTTCCGTATAGGTGCCGTTCGTGTAGGTGGAAAAAGCATTCACCCATTGTTCTGGTAAAGATAGAAAGACGAATACGGAGAAAAAGTTTAGGAAAGGCCAGCGGTGTGAGCGTAGCTAGTATTTCGTCACATATTATGTAGATATATATAGGGTGTTTCAAGAAATGTGTCCAACCTTTTCAAAGATCAGGAACATGCGATATTTGCTCGGGGCTTTCAGAATAGCGGCAGGAATCTTAAGGTAGTTAAGGACATCATTTAGGACACTGATTAAGAAAGTTACATTAATTAACTTTTTAATTAGTAGAGTTAGGTGATTGTGTCAAATAGGAGAATTGAAGTTCTTCATGCGAGGAACCCATCCGAGCTTTGAGATTTCGAAAAAGCGTCCTGTAGTTATTGTTCAATGAAATTCAAGGAAATGCAACGGCTTTCAACAGCGAAAGCCATCGGATTCGGTTGAATTTCATTACTTCGTAATTATTACTACAGGCCGCTTTTTCAAAATCTCAATGTTGGGATGCGTTTCTGGCACGAAAAACTTCAATTCCCCAATTTGACACAGTCACCTAACTCAGCTAAATAAAAAAGTTCATTATTTAACTTTCTTAATTACTGACTCAAGTCATGTCTCTAACCATCTTAAGATACCTAGCGCTACAGAAAACGTCATTCACTCATTTTGGACGTCTCAGAAGAATATGGCAGTTGCGTTCTTCCATGTTTCTGTTTAGGTTTCGCCATTGAATTTGGTTGAATTTCATTACTTCGTAATTATAACTAGGTGCCACGTTTTCGAAATCTCAAAGTCGGGTTAGGTTTCTGGCATGAAGAACTTCAATTCTCCTATTTAATACAACCACCTAACTCCACTAATTAAAAAGTTAATTATTTACCTTTGTTAATTACAGTCCCAAATAATTTCTTTAACCATCTTAAAATTCCTGCCACTACAGAGAAACCTATTCTGAAGGCAGCAATTAAACATTTTACTTTCCTGATTGTTCGGGAAGGTTGGACACATTTCTTGAAACACCCTATATATATATATATATATATATATATATATATATATATATATATATATATATATATATATATATCTTGTCATGCAGAGAAACAAGAGACAACGCCCGTTCGCTGGGCCGGCTGTTCTTATTCTACTTCGTCGTTGTCTGCTTCGTCCTAGCCCAGCTCGCGCCAGTGCCCGAGCGCCGCTCTTGGATCCTTACACTCGGCCACGCTGCGAAATTGCATGGCGAGCTGCAAAATCGCCTCTGGAGGGCGTCCTTGGCTGTTGCGTGCTGGACGGTCTCGGCCACGCAGCAACTTGATTTCATAGGCTGTGAAACATGCTTCAGGTGGACGGCACTGGCTATTGCGGGAAGGTCGTAGCTGTCGCTGCCGCTTCGCCTGTCGCGTTTCCAAATGCGCCGCATGTGATTTACAAGGAACGGTGGACGACCGAATTGATGTGTGGTGGCTGCCGACAGACCGTGTCGTCAGTAGACGGGCGCGTATCCGAAGATTTGAAGGAGTGCGTCCGCTTCGCGTCGATGAACTACGATTGCGCGAGCTAGGCGGAATGTACGGCGCTGCCGAAACAGGGGCTTCCATTGTTTCAGGGCTCGCCAGCGGGGGAAGGTGTATGTGCCCCAATACTTCTCGTTTTCTTGGCTCGGAGAGGGGCGTAGTACGCATAGGCAAGCCTTCGACGTTTGTAGTCGTGTTGGTCATATTATATTCCTTGGACCAGACCAGCGCACGTTGCCCGTCGGCGAATTCGGGCAGTGACTGCTCTCGAGTCTGCGGGAGCTGCACTGGTGGGTCTGAGAGCGCACTGAAGTGTGCCATACCCTTGCCCGGTTCCCCGACTTGGAGCGTGTCCGGCACTAGATCTCGGACGTGCTCATGCTCACGCACTGGCGAGCTTGGAGGCTGCATCGCCAACTGATGTGTCTTGTGGGCGGTATTATTGTCTGGTGAGATGGGTGCTGGTGGGGGCGTGGCGGAGTGCGAAATATGTGGCGTGGAATCCTGCTCCCGGGCGGTATCCGTGTCTGCGCAGGGACTCCGGGAAACTGATGGACGATCGAGATGCTGCCCTTCACAAGCTGTGTCTGCGAAGTAGGGCTGGTAGGCATGGGCACAGCTGCACCATAGGGGCGCTGCGCCTCGCGAGCTCGATCTCGGAGGGAGGGCAGGTTTGTGAAAGCCCGAGCTGCGCCGTCGAGGTTGTGTGCCTCACAGCTCCCATCCTCGTTAGAGACTCGGTCGGCAGGGAGGGGGTCGCATGTATGAGAGAGAGGGCGGAAAAGACTGGTCAACTTGGCACACCATTCAGGCCACGACCGTTGTTTGATCCCTTCGTATGCATGCCATGCCTTGGTGGCATCGCGAAGGCGGTCGATGGCCACCAGCCATTTTCGATTGTCCGGCCAGGCAAGGAGGGCGCCGAGCAAGTTGATGGTCTGAATCCACCCCACGACGTCGTCCTGGAAACCTCGGAACTCCGGTACTGCCCAAAAAGCCGACGATGGTGAAGCGGCAGGCGAGAACCCGGAGTTCAACGACGACAAACGGCCGAGATGTTCTGACAGTTGCTTGAGCGCACGCAAGAGCTCCGTGCTGCTGTAAGGTGAAGCGCCTAATGAGCCAGGGAACGTGTCCGCGGAGTATGCGGCAGTCGCACCACTCACGTCGGCGAGATCCACGGCCAAGGAAGCGTGGACGGCGTCACTTGGCGGCTCAGATGATGGTAGAGTCTTGGTCACGGGACACTCGCCATGGGAACAGTGAGCGATGGACCCAGGCGAAAGGAGCCCGTGCGCATTGTTGGCGCGAAGTAGCACGTCGCCATTCAAGTAGTTCCCCGGAACCACCGTGGAGGCCTGGACGCCGTCCGCTGGTGGTGGGATGGATACTTGCGGCGATGGTCGACTTGCGGGTTCCATCACCGAGGAAGCGCGACGGCGTTCCTTAGGAAGACGCGTTACCTCAAGCTAGCAGGTGGGGTTCGCCAAAGCTTTCGACGACTGCGCCATTGTCATGCAGAGAAACAAGAGAGAACGCCCGTTCGCTGGGCCGGCTGTTCTTATTCTACTTCGTCGTTGTCTGCTTCGTCCTAGCCCAGCTCGCGCCAGCGCCCGAGCGCCGCTCTTGTATCCTTACAATATTATATATATATATATATATATATATATATATATATATATATATATATACAGATATATATATATATATATATATATATATATATATATATATATATATATATATATATATATATATATATATATATATATTATTTGCATTGCAAATTAGGTAAAAGATGCCATATTTTGCGTGGGTCTCTCTTTTTTCCCATTATTGTTACCCACTTCCACTTATACAAGAACTTTCGTTGCTAAGAGCTCTTCCAAGACTCAACTTTCGTTCTTAAAGGGCCCGTAAACCGCCTCGAGTTCAAGGAAGAGTGAGCGGTGTTTTCTCGCCTTCATGACATTTCCTACTGTCGACATCACCTCCTCGCCATTTAGTTCTTCATAAAACACGTGGACAATAGTAGCACTAAGCATTGGACCTATCAGGATATTGCGCTTTCCGGCTACACGCTGTTCGGACACGAGGAGTGTCCGACTGCGCTTGCGCAGTCGGACACGTCTTAAACGAAGTGAATTCAGTTGATCGAGCACGATAGTCGAACGAGACAAAACAGAACAGGCGCGCGAATGCACGCCAAAACGTGCTAGAACACCATTCACAACTAAATTCCCTCACACATGGACGAATCCAGAGCTTGTACCCAAATGACGCACGTGAATCATCGTGCTGGCGTCACGGAGTGCGCGGCAAAAGTGGAAAAGACAGGGACATAAGATCGCGCACGCACTTTCCATTTTCATAGGTTGTTTACGGGCCATCTATGACATTTGGCGTGCTACTTTCCCACCAATATAGGTGGCCAGACTGAGATCTAGCCATCAATTCCTCTTAAAAAATGTAGTTATCGAGCATATTGTTCCGAAGACTAAACGGCCATGTGATGAAGATAAAATAACAGGTAATGAATGAATACAAAAAAAGAAACACGACAAAATTCCCCTTAGGAATATTCAGCTTCGTATGACTAGAGCCCTGTCAAGATGTGCGAACTCAGCACTTGCATGTTACCATAAATAAGCGCAACGAAAGATTTTCAACAGAATAATAATCCTACAGATTGGCCCTTTCTACGGGCAATATGGAATGTTGTTGCTGTGAAGCACCATGAGACACTAAAGCGCCTGTTCGTCTTGCCGCGTTGGCCAGCAAGCTTACACATGTGCAATGACGAGTGGCCACTTAATAAAGCATCGACAACACAGAACACTGCTCATGATCGCTCGACAACATCTTTTTTTTCTGCAGGGGGGCCTCCGTTGATAAGCCAGTTTCCTCACACCACTCTAATTTGAGCGGATCAAGAAAAAAAAAACCTATTGCAGTAAGGTAGAGAGGTGGGCAGTGCTCGTACTGAGTTCTTCCTTTCTTGTGTTCCGCCTTGTTTGCGCTGACTTTTTTACAATATGCAAGAAAAAAAATATGGTATTGAAAGTTTTCTTTGGGGCGATATGTCTTAACCTCAATAGTTTTTGTTTTAAAGAATAAACTCTGATAGAGACACATACTCAAAGTGCCACTATAAGATCACTGAGGCACCCGCTAGCAGGCAATAAGGTAAAAAGCAGCATCAAACAGTAGTAGCTCATTAACTCGCTATATAATGTGGAAGCGCATATGAAACTGGCAGGCCAGAAGCTCACGGACGATCACAATGCTTGCTAATGCCATGTTTGAGACCAGGAAAACTATGACATTAACGTATTGAGCCTCTTCTTGTGTTGCTTGTTTAGCAGCAGCGGGATACTAAGCACGTTTTTTACCCGTTGCTTTGTTCACCCTAGCATGGGGACACATCGCTTGAGCAGAGCGCAGCCGTGAGAGAGGGCGGCACCGGCGATCATTTCTCCTCCTTCTTCGTCTGTACTCCGCTCATCCAGCTTTCTCCTCGCGCTCTCTTTCACCGCAGTATTTAACTGTCATAGTTCATCCTCAGATATGCTGCGTTTCCTCAGTCGCTACCTTCCTCTTCGGCATTCCACGTCGTATGTGTGCCTCATAATTATATCCTGGTTATGGCGCGCAAAACACCCTCTAATATTATCCTTCCACGTCCTAATGCTTTAGGTACGTCCGCTTTGCACGTCTAGACCCCTTCGCCATCACTCCCATTCAGTCTCCACTGTGCTCTCGGTTCGCTTTCGTTCATACTCCCCTGCGCCAATAGTTTGTATTTACAAGCTGCCGAGGACAAAATAAAAACCACGAACTCGGGCCTAAATGGACACTGCAGCACTTTTTGATTGTGGTTAGAAAAAACTGCCGATAGGCAGTCGAGGGTTCTGTGAACATGTGAGCCGAATGATATGGCATCGCACATGGTAGGGGATTTACGATTACGTTTCCAAGAGAGCTAAACATCGGCCGCTCTTGCCTAGACAAAATACGTCATAACGGTGCCGACTACGTCACTTAGCGGGACAAGACGGCCATTAGCTGATCTTAGTATTTTTGTATCGCATAGTTAATTCGACCGCCAGTGTTCTGCCAGATACCGACGTCGCGCTATATGGCGTGCTAGAATTGCATAGTATAGAAGTACACCAGCGCACTCGTGATCATACGGTGAGGATGCATTGAAGAAAGAAAAGAAAAAATCACAGTTTCATCTCAAGGGCGAAGCAATGAATGCGATAGCAAGAAATTGGAAGGTCACAGGGAGAACGGCAAACAGCTATAAACTTGCTGTGCGCTGCTCAAGCACAAAAGACGCAGGAAAAGAAATAAACACAAGGCGAGTGCGAACTAACAACTGTCACAGCTCGAAACTTGCAGCGCGGTGCTGAAACACAAAGGACGTACGAAAAGAACGCACAGGTAAACATAGGACGAGCGCGAACTGTCCCAGTTGTTATTTTAAGTAGCGTCTACTTTGGCTTTTCTAGCTAGCAGCTCACTCCTTTCGGAAACGCAGCCGCTGCAGCGAGCAAAGTGACGTTCGTGCGGTCTATAGCTTCAACGCATACTTTGCAGTGAAAGCACAAGACGTACAAAACTCCCCCTCAAGAGAAAGTCGCGCGAGCGCGGTCGACCACGCCCTGTATATCAAAGTACAAGTCAGAGGCGCGCATCCGAACTCCGGCGAAACACTAGAGAGTTTTAGAATTGGTGACCCAAGAAATTTGCGAGCCTCCAGGACGCACGCGCAGAACGCCAGCTACTCTCGGACTCTTGCGCTCGCGTTCTCTCAAGACCCTTCAGCGCCTTCCTTTGGGCGGTGAACAAAACCGGAGAGCGCGTGACCTCAACAGAAGAAAATAAAGACGGCGCTTGGCAGAGGCACATGAAGTCATGGCTCGCGTTTCCTGCGGGAGTCGATTCTTGTCACTAGAATAAAACTTCATTTTGGTCTACTTGGTACATATCCCAGAGGCTAAAATTACAGCACAAACGCACTTCTTTGTCCTTCTCACTTCTTCTTTACTTCTTTCTCCCTCACCCATCTGAATATAATTTCATATCTGTCGAATACACAATCATCCTTATCACACGTTTTGGTTTAGAGCTATTGTTGTGTGCGCATGTGCGGTAGGGTTGCCTTGGGCTTATATATGCTCTGGCGTATGAAAGAATAAAGCAGTTGTTAGCGCTTGTGTCGCACGTTTCTTTTCTGCGTGGGTATCTTGTGCGTTTGCGCCGTAACTTCAGCCTCAAAATTCTGGTCACGGTGTAACACATAACTGCGATTCTGGATTAGCTGTCTCGTTTCTTCGCTCCTGTGGCATAAGCCTGCAAGAGCCAAAGCGTTCCCACTAGCTCGCGCCACCACGAGCCACGGGACGCTTTTCTTTTTCCCTGGCCGACCGACTGCGAGTGGCGAGGCGCTACAACCCCAAATTGGAAAGCTAGCGTGGGTCGCCAGCGATACGTCGCAAAGGCAGCGCGGGCAACGATAGAGCATGGCCCGCGTGCCGCATAATTTTAATTTCGCGCCACGTGTGCCGTCCCGTGTGTTTCACCCAACGCCGCATGCGTTTGCATTCTGCCTTCAGTATCCTGCACAACGAATGACGCAGGCCGTAATTGTCTAAGGCAGTGCGATGGGCAGCGAGGGGTCACAGGCTCGAATCACTAATGGAGCCCTTCGGGATTTCTCTGCTGAATTGTTTTTATTTGTGGCTTTTATTTATATATACATACATATACATATATGGGACGTGACGGCGACGGGAAAAATCTACCGAGAGTGTCCATATAAATTCTATCGCAATAAAAGGAAAGAAAGCTCTCAACGTCACAACGCTGACATAGCTTCTTGCCCCGTTGTGTGCGATTTCCCCACTGCCCGGTGCAGGACATGCGCTCGCATGCTAGCACTGCGTGCATCAAAGTCTTCTAGTCACGCTTGCGGTGAAGGTCACACGTTATGTGACGGTACAATGCTTGTGAAGCACGCGATATCAATAACATCAAATTTACCAGCGGTTGCTGCTCGGTTCTGACCCCGGTGTAAGAATATACTCAGGTGATGACACTCTTCCCCCAACGCATGGGAAACCGCAATCCACGCGCGTCCAGATAATGTTCAGGTTCTTATCAGATGACTTGCAGTTTCATCAGCGCCGTCTTAGAGGGCGCTACGAAAAGCGGGGCAGTCGTCTCCATAGCAACGCGCATGCTGCTGATAACGTGCATTTTTTCTTTGCCTTTTGCTGGATAATGTGCATCCGCCAAGCGGCGTCGAGGGGCGAAATCGACAGAGTAACAGGAGTGGGCACGGCGAGCGCGATGGCGATGACGCAGCGTCATCGTGGTTCGGCTACTCGCGGGCGCTCTCCGCCTCGAGCCATTAGATGGCGCACCGCTCAACGGACCCATGACCGAACATTATCTGGCCGCTTAGGCGCGCGCAGTGTCAACACCTGAATATTCTTACACCGTGGTTCTGACAAGACACCAGCTTTCCGAAGCGCGGAGAATTCTTTGGCGTTTTCGTCCCTCACCGAGAAAGCACTTGCTTGTTTCTCAGTGTGGACGTCACGCACTTTCGGCACTCTTGACTAGGCACAGCGTATCGTTCAACATCAGCAAACGGCACAGTCATTCTCGCGCCCGTCGAAGTTGAAACAAAGAAAAATAATCAAATAATAATGGGAGAAACCGTCATTGGCTTAGACGCTCAGTTGGTAAATGTCGGCATCTTACATTTGCTGCAGATATGGTGGCTGCTAATTCAATTACCTGCGAAACAACACCTGGAGAAGAAGACGCGGAACCTGAACAGCCAGCTGTGAAAACTACATATATTTTGCAATTTACTTAATAAACCAAGGTTTTTCGACATTCTTTCGCTAGGTTTCTATTTAGTGCCCCGAACTTGTCTGTCTGACTAGCAAAAAACAAGCGCAGTATTCCGCACTCTATAAGATTGCCAAACGAATGTGCGCCCGCCAATTCTGTATATAGTGCCACAGCAGACTGAGCCAATTCGGGAGACGGCAGGTCATATGCACTCCTTTATTATTAATGCAATGTGAACTGTTTACAAGCCGAGGTATGTTCGGTTTGGGTTTTGCCGGAAAACTGTCACAGCTCTTCACGCTCACACTGTATCCTTCAAATGTTGGTATAGAGGTACTGGTCAGCAGCTTTGCTATTCACAAAGTGCATCAGCGTGTGCACGCGCATGGGTGTGCGTCTGCATGTGTGTGTGTGCATGCTCCGTTTCTGCGCTGTCGATTTTGTGCGAAAGCAATGCTTGCTGCCCTTCAGCACGATTAACATGGCATGAAAACACAGCACTGGTCCTTTGCTGGTTGTGCTGCGCCTCTTCGCTTGTGGCAGTTTGTATAATTAGCGCTACTGCCTCTACCATGTAACATAAGTTATGCAAAACTTGTAATATTTACTTTAGCGCCAAATGTGTTTCCTTACGTGTAGAGGGTATTCCAAAACGACCGATCCAATTTTTGGGGGCAAACTACATGCTGCACGGTGACTGTTTCCGGCGTATAAAGCGCGCGAAACATGAAATAAAACCACGTGGCTACCCTCTTGCGCTACCGTACTGCAGTGCTCTCAAACGTGCTTCGATCTAAAGAGCCGGCGCGCGGACAATGGCGAAGTGAGCGGCCGTGGCGCTATGCACCGGCTTCCCAGTGCGTCAGCATTTTTGACGGCCGCACACGGCAACCACCGTCGTCTCTGATAGCCGATTGGTTAAGGGTCCACGCGCCGGTAGTTTCGCTCGAAGCATGGTTGAGAGCGCTGCAGAAGGTAGCGTATCAGCGTAGTCGTGTGATTTTATTTCACATTTCACGAGCTTTCCCTAAATGCCGGAAATAATCACCACGTAGAATCCACGTTGCCACGCAAAATTTATTCAGCCGCTTGGCATGACCTCAAAACGTAACGAAACGCCCTTGACCATAACGTGAATTAAAATTTTGCACAATAGCTAGTATTTAAATAACTAATCAAGCTCAATATAAATACACTAACGAGTACCACATGCGGTCAAACCATATGTATTTGGTTTCATTTAGTCGCGGTTAACCATCTTTCTTTTTATTTGGTTCTGCTTATTGAAACACTCTCTATAGCCCTGCATTCAGGTAGCACACGCTGTACGTGTGAGCTAATCATGAACTGTGATTTACATTTGATGCTTTGGACCCGCATTTTTATACCTTACAACTCGCGTATACGTGTGCCATGACGTATCTCAGTGCTGTTATTCCAACATAATTAAGCAAACTATAATATGCCTAAATTTTTCATAACACAGCCACAACCAGAGCATAACATGCAGCTCCCGGTAGAGATATTGAAGTGTACGAAACCATCACGTACGCAAGTTGTAACCTCAACTAACCTCGACACGCTCAGTCGAAACGATGGTGCTTACTATCTATGGTACATTTCTAAATAAGAAAACGCCAGCTAAACCTTGTAAACGTGTCAGGAGTATAGTAAATGCCGCACCTACTACATATTTACTACCCTCTTTTTCAAGAATGTAGGCTTGATGTTCGCGTTGCTATTTTTATTCCACGGGTTCTCAGTGTTAACCATACTGTTTTCAGATTGTTCCGAAACATTCCGCGTAACTTTCGACTCAAAGCCTGTTCACTTATCTCAGCCTGCTGTTGCGGCTAGCCATCGACTCTATAAGAATGGAAGCTGCACGCACCTTTAGTTACGTACGGAGTGGTGTTTTTGTAGAGGTCTCCGATGGCTATGTAAGCGGGTGGGATAAAATCGCTGATCTTGCTGATGTTGTAAACTGCGGAATAAACAAGGCACAGTTAAGAAAAGGGTATTGTGAGCAGTACACAGGTGCTACATGCACTATATTTACTTACAAGATACTCACATACCATTTAAATCATGTACAGTGGCGGTCAAAGTATTGCAGACCACGGAAGCGCGTGGCCGACAGCACCGAGGCGCCTTCTCACGGCTGCTTGCGAAGCTCTAGAGCGCGCACTGCGCACGCGCATCCTTGTTTACCTGCCGGCCTGCTGTTTCGCTCGCTTAAAGTGCGCACGCGCCAGAAAGCCAGAGAAATCGCAAGGTGCCACTTCTACAGTCGCCGCGGAAGCACCGAGCGATGTTATCGGGACGAAAGCAACTTGCACTCGCAGTGCTCAGTGCGCCCCACACTCTACGCTTTGTTCCCAGGCGCTCCGCAGCGTAGAAAATACGCTGTGAGTCAGTTTGTCTCAAATCGACATGTGTGATAAGATTACCGAGCAGCTTCCACTCACGGAACCCATGCATGCTGCATTTTTTTTTGGTGCTCGTTGCAACTATCCTGCGCCTATTCATATGCGGTATGAAACAAAAAAACTTGGCATCGACCAGTGTGTCGCACGAACCTGCAAGAAAAACCCACATGGGTTAGAAAATGAAGAAGAAAAATCTTGAAAGCTGAAGAGAAATTTGTCCAGACCAAAACGAACGTTTCGCCAAGTAGAAATTATTTCTTAGTGCAAATCGCTCGGGGCTACCGCGGCGACTGCAGCCGCGGCACCTTGAGCTTTCTCTGGCGATCTAGTGCGCGCGCACTTGAAGCGAGCGAACGAGCAGGCCGGCAGGTAAACAAGGATGCGCGTGCGCAGTGTGCGCTCTAGAGCTTCGCAAGCAGTCGTGAGAAGGCTTCTCAATGCTGTATGCCACGCGCTCCCGTGGTCTGTAAAATTTTGGCCGCCACTGTACATACACTGGGGAGGCTACTCAGGTGCAGCAGCAATGTTTTGAAATGGTCACGAAGAACAAATGAGCACAGTTTGAGGCGGGGCAGCGTCATATATATACATGACGACGGCGATATATATATATATATATATATATATATATATATATTTGTGTGTGCGTGGTGCGTGTGTAGCTCGCGTGCACATGAATTACTAAGCTTTAATTAGAGGAGAGTTTCGTTCATCCTTTCATCGAATAAACAGCGACTAATTGTTTCTTTTGCCTCAGATAACCTCGCAATGAAGCATTTATTTTAAAGTCCATGAAACACGCCCATGATTAAATAAGCGCGCGCTAGCGCTCCGCTACTCAAACACTTCGAAGCGTTCCTCGGTTGGTGCATTTGAGGGCCGTGCACTTAGATTTAGGCGCGCGCTTTAGAATCCCAGGTGGTCGAAATTTCCGGATCCCTCGACAACGATGTCCCTCATAACTATATGGTGGCTTTGGGAAGTTAAACCCGATCAATTATTGTTGTGGTTTATGCACGGCTGCATTCGTTTATCGCCGCATTGTACATGGCAAGGAGTTCTTTGACGGACGCATCAGCGGCGAGTGTTCATGCCACGCCCTGGTTTTAAAAGCAGGGCGAAAACCTGCTTTTATAACCAGCGGCGCCGCGCTCGCCAGTGAGCATCTGTGCTTTCGCTTTCATTGTCGTATCGAGGGTGGCACGCGGAGGCATCCTTGATCCTGACGAAAAAGTGGCCACAGTGGCGCTGCAAGGGCGGCATGATGGTCGCGGCTCCTGGCGGATGCATGGTGCGCATAGAGGGGTTTGTGCCTTATTTCTTTAGGATCTTTCAGATTTAGTCCGATTTCTTATATTGTTGCCGCAAAGTGAAGTCGTGAATGTGGCGTCAAAGAAGGCTCATCCTTGGGTTTCCTCTGACATACATCACTATGAGATTGACCCAAGCGCTTTATCGTTGTGTGATAGTCTTGCTGCTTTGATACTTGGGGCGGACTTCTCACCGCAGAGTTTTGCACAAGGGCTATGTTCCCATAAGCTACAATCAAAGTAGTAAAACAAAGTTTCTGATACGTTAAGTGAATAATGAACGTCCATATTGGAAATCTCAATCGTGCCTCGAACTCAGATAATAGGAAGCTTAACACAAACTAAACTGTTTGCAATTTAGTTGCGCGAAAATCTGCTTTGGGCCACCATTTGGTGGTGGTGACATTCTTTGCTTGGAAAACAAAATGTTCGCTAAACAGACACCGTTGCTGGCTACTTAAGTACCCAAGATGCCAGCTTTACGTTTTTCTTGGTTTGACTCCTGCCTTCATTACCTACGCTTAATGCAAATTAGGAAGCTTCCATCCACCGCTTACACTAACATAAAACGTTTCCTCCTGGATTGTATTGTGTAATCACCTCATATTGAAAGGGTTTTGCTCAATGCGCCGCTGACAGTCGACAATTTCTATCGACCAATATTAACGTTCTTCCGAACTAATAGCTTGTTGGTAAATTACAAGTTCCGGATCTCTTATAAAAGCATCAACTTTATTTAATAATGCCTAAATGCTTCATCCGCTTCATTACCATTATTTCAATAGCAATCAAATTTTATCAGGACGTCCACATTGACAATGTTTTGTTAAGCTGTGGCTTGTGTTATAGACATCACAAGTGCAATATGTTATCGTTTTATCTCACCTATAAGCATAAAAGCACTCTTAGTCATTTTAATATCGCTCGTCGTACGTTCCACCATGCTTCAGTGCCGTCGTGATTGGCGGAATATGCGGCTCCTCTCAACGATTTCGCATACATAAATGCTACATGTCAATGTCAGTGTTTTTGTTTCATTCTTCGATCACTGATAATTTGCTGCAAAAAACTTAGACAGATTACTGTGTGATGCCGCCATTGCCTCCAAGCATCATGGAAATCGCGCCGTGTTATACAATACATAAAAAGTTGGAATACGCATCGGTAAAATTTTCAAAATCAAGCAATAGCTTGTTTCAAGCCCCTCTCACATCGTGCGTCTACAATGCCATTCTCTACAACAAACAGCTGGATCTTTCTCACATTCACTCTCGTATTCAATGATGTTCCAAGCGACCTCGATGTCACTGAACCACTGGGACGTCAAGCCGAACCAGCGCAGTAGCTGCGTGTAGTAACGCCTGTTGTGATGCTCCGGAAAACTACGGCGATCCTCCAGCCAACGTGTTTCCCATGCACTGACTGAAAACTGCCGCCAAATAGAGAAAACAATGTATTAGAAATGACCAGAGACTTTTCTTACCGCTCGTAACGCTGCCGTAAGGTATTTTAGAAGTCAAATAGAATTGGCTAATTACAAAACCGAGGTATCGCGTATCTTAAAGCGCAAATATTTGGAGTTGTAATCAAGCTTTCTTATGAGAAGTTTGCCTAGCAATTGAAAAGAAGTATGAACCTGACATTCTGCTCAGAAACAATTACACAATAACAAGCGCTGTCACTCTTGCGGTGAAGTGTCATCTCATTACAGTTGTGTACTCTATTTTTCAAGCGCGTAAGGATTGTCCAGCAGGTTGTCTGGGCAAATATATAGCAGATTTAAGAGTTACATATTTTACAGCCTCACACATGACGCGTCAATCATGGAAATGTTTAGGGAAGTACGAAAGCTTCCACTCGAAGCGCTGTTGAGGTAATTGATACGTTTTCTACACTTTACAAATCTTCTTGAATGTTGCGCATCTGCGTGAAAATATCGCTCGTCAAACTTTGATTTTAACTTTAAAGCAGCTAATTACACCCTTGAAATTGCGCTCCTTCTTCATGACCAACAGTGCTAGCGAGCGTTGTGCCACGGTGCGACTTTCCGTAAGGAATGTGAAATACAGTGGTGTCACAGCGACGGTTTTCTGAGAATTCTCTCCAGCTCGGGCAAGCGCGAACGTTTCTTACGTTATACGTTAGAGATATCATAGTGTTCGAATCTGCACCGTGGTGATTTCCCTGCGTTTGCTTGGTGGTGGGTAGACTTCGTTCCCGCAAGCTTTAATTTCGAATAGTAAGTCGCATTGTTTTTAGAATCATTGTATACAACGCAAGGACTTTGTGAACATTACGATGGCCCAGTATATGTGAGACAGGAAAGCACCAGCGGTACGAAGTAGTCACCGGCCCTGTCGAAGGAGGACGGCGCTGCTATTTTGATGATAGATTTATTCATCCTGTGACGAGGCTTGTCATCGTTAGTCAGAAAGGGGTGAATGCGAGCAAAACAAAATCAATGTGTCACGCGATCGCGCATGGCTTTTCGTTTTTCCTCGCTTAAGTGCTCATATACAGTGGTGCGTCTGCTTCATTACACTTCATTTAAATTCAAGTTGTAACCTTGAAGTCAGCGCGAGAAAATAATGAAATAATCCTAAATGTTTTCTAGACCACAGCTTGTTTCACAAATATGGAGCGATTTGGGTGAGATAACATACGTGTAGAATTACCCGTAAGTATCGCGAAGAACAAGTGAAAATAACAGACAAGACAGTGACAAGTTTAGTGCGACACCAGGATAATTTATACAAGATACCGTCACACCTACATGCAGGATAAAATGTAGCACATGTCATCACACTAGCAGCCTTGTCGCCCATAATCCTTAGCGCTACTTCCTCATTTCAGTTTTGTCTCGTTCGGATTGTTCTGAGCATAATTAATATATCCATGACATAGTACTTGCACATGTCTTGCTGCAACTCCTTGAGTATGCGCACGTTCGACAAAAACGTAGGCAAATATTGTATTGTGTGCCTGCATTTGCGGTACTTGGAATAAACGAAGCAACATATCTTATCACCAGCGCATGCTGCTGCACAAACATTCGCAATCCTTGGTATTTTTTTTAACAGCAAAGCTGTTTAAGCTAGCCGTAATGTGCGGCCTACCAGAAACCTATCATCATCATGAAGGAATATGTGCCACAGAATTTGGGCAGATCCCACCACTCACCGCTGGGGCGTGGTATGTAATAACCCTGAGAACGAGTACAGAGACAGAGAAAGAAAGAAAGAAAGAAAGAAGAAAGAAAGAAAGAGAAACAAGTAGAGGGACGAAGAGAAAATTACAAAGAAAGAGAAAGAAAAAATTTGTGCCAAAAAAGAAATTCTTCGCAGGGCTGGATTCGAACCCGCGTACCCTTGATCCAAAGGCGGGTGTCCTAACCATGCGGCTATCCAGGCACGCTAGCAGTGCATAGCAGAGCCGTGTATAGTATAGGTAATAAGGAGGTGGGAAAGGGAAGCAGGAGGGGAGATGTCCATCTTCAACACAGCGCAATGTGATGGTGAGAAGGAGGAAATCCTATTACTCACCACTGGTTCACTCAGAGAGAGAGAGAGAGAGAGAGAAAGATATAGAAAGAGAGAGAAAAAAAAGAGAAATAATGGGAATAAAGACAAAAAGTAGGTGCGTGCGAATATTCGAGTTTCGAATTCGAATCGAATCGTACCTAATCGAATAATTCGATTCGACTTTAGAATTGCCAGTATTCGAAGTTTCGAGTAATTCGGCGGAAAAATATCCAAAACACGACAAAGGTCAATTGTGCAACTTGGTTAAGGTAAGGTGGCTAAAACACGCTAACGACATTAAAGTTGGCCTTTCATCAAAACTTTCACCGATATGCTGGTTCAAAAGCGAGCGCATGTTTATTTTAAAGGAGATTATGGGATTTCCGCACGTAAAACACACGCGCGCGCGCGCGCGCGCGCACACACACACACACACACACACACACACACACACACACACACCACACACACACACACACACACACACACACACACACACGAGCAAACTATTAAGCCCTTCACAACTTCGCTTTCGAAACGAAGGCACGAACTTCATGCGTAATTCGGTCGCGTATGCCGCATGTACCGTAAGGCTTTGCCTCGCGAAACCCTCGGTGATTGGCTTCACATGTGAAAATTTGTTCACGCTGTGCAGTCGCCACTGCCGCACCGCATCACTCGTTCTGAACTCCTATCGTTTCGGCGCGCAGTTAAAACGCTGCTATGAACGGGCACCCGAATATTTTAAGGTCCGGAGCACTCGTGACGATGAAGCACAGCACTGCCTTTGTCAGTTGAGCCGCATTGCGCGAATATAGAGGAAAACATAACTAGCTACCGTACGCCCCTTTGTTAGCCGATAGGAGGTTAGGAGTGCCACTGCCGACTGGAATGGCGGCTCTTCTATCAACATGCCTGCGCACCCATAAAAGCTGAAGAAAAAAAAAACAGCGCTCCTGAACAAGCGCGTCATGAAGCTGCCTGCACGCCGTAATGTCCCTAACTTTTGCTTTGTCTTGCCGTAACTGGCGGTACACGCTTCGTGTAAGTACGGTAGTTAAATATGGGTAGCCCAGTGAGCGCATATTTCAAACTGCAGGAAACATTGTAATATCACGGCGAGATACACTGAAGCCCGGTCACGTGGAACAGCTTGTGTTTCTGCATGACAATTTGTAGTCTTTCGGTAGCAGTGACTCATCGCGTCATGTGCTCGACGACATGAGCATATTTCATTTCTTTGGTCTTTCTTTCAATTTTCAATAAAATCTTTTGGATTCGATATTCGATTCGATATTCAGTGTTCGTGGCCACTACTTGGCACTATTCGATTCTAATTTTTTAATTGATTCGAGATGAAATTTTCACTATTCGCACACCCCTAATAAAAAGATAGAAAGATTTGGCACGACTAGTACGAAGCTTTCACATAGGGAACGGGAAAGACAACGGCGGCGGCGAGAAGAGCCCGAAGCGATGGAAACCCTACGCCAACGACGACGTGCCCGCAGTTTTCTGAGAGCTGCGAAGACCTCGGTTCTGGATTCTGGATATCCGTGTCCTGAGTCGTGACTAACCTAGCTAAAGCCTGGCAACAACCTAGAAGCAACCAGAATAGACTTCAGAATCGTCCAGTTTTGCTGTTTCAGAGCTCGCGCTACTTAGAGCATGCTTCGCCAATGTATTATGAGTATTAAAGGGCCCCTAAACCACCTGTGAAAATACAAAGAACGAGCGCATTATTCGCTCCTGGCGTTTCCCGTCTTTTCAGCACAGATCGTGATGCCAGCAGTCGGTTCACGTGACGTCATGATGAAATAAGCCCTCGATTGGTCCTTATACGACGGATATTAGTTGCGATTTATCTCGTACCTTAATTTGACATGCAGCCGCACACCCGTTCTGCCTTGCCTCGCATGACTGACTATCGTGCGGGATCAACTGATTTCACTTCGTCTTGTGCGTTTTCAACTGCGCAAGCGGAGATAACAGCGTGTATCCGTAAAGCGCAATATCCCGATGGGCTCCACGCTTAATGCTTTCATTGTCCACGTGTTTTTTTGTCGAAATAAGTGGCGAGGAGGAGAGAGCGCCTGTAGGAAGGGTAGCGAAGGCGCGAAAGAAACCGCTCTTTCGTCTTTGAACTCGGAGTGGTTTAGGGTTCCTTTAGAAGGACTGTCTACCGCTCGGAAAAAAATTTCTGATTGTGGTGAAAATGAGAAGATCGTTCGTCCCATCGGCGGCAACGAGCATGCTTTTGCCCCATAAAAAGAAATTATATTTTTAATTTGATGTTGAAAATCGTGAAAGAATGTTCGCTAGCGTCACCCAACAGCGATGTGGTCAATCAAATTGTAGGGAAGAAATCCTCGCAGGTAGACTCATTTTTCTTAAAAACAAACATGCTATACTTGAAATTGTATTTTACGCACTTGAGGCAGATTTCAGATGCGTAAGAGAGTAACTTTTGCTTTTTTTTTTCTCACGCATCCAAAAAAGGCGCCTGGTGGCGCTGCTTGCGGCGCCGTCTTCGATTTCGTCTGATTCAACTCATGCGCTATGCCATGCGACCCTCCGCGCTGGTCATACTGTGCCGCTGTATTGTTGTCAGGATGTCTCACATGTGCTGCGCTGTGAAGGCGTGCATTTATCGTGTCTTTTTGATTAATCAACTTGGCTTGGATTGCGGCAGCAGCGCTAAAGTAAACGTACAGACTGCGATTACAGCAAGACAAGTGTTCTCTAATCGTATGATAAGCTTCAATTCAACTGCTAGCGCGCTGAGAACGACTGTTACATTCATTACATTAGTGTTCAGCGAAAATAAAGTAATCCTACAAAAATCACACGTGCTTTCGGTTTTAATTTTTACCGGCACTACAATCGTCATCGCGTCCACGAACCAGTGTTGTGGGCATGTTTCACGCCAATGGAAGAAGACCGAACGCACATCGAAAAATTCTGTTTTAAAAATTTCTACTCACTTTCCAGAGGAAGCGCTGCAAGTTTGGACAGTTCAGACGCTACGCTTTCTATTACGGTACAAAACAGAAAAGTGATGAAGGACGGTAGACAGTCCCTTTAATGCAACAGCTATGCAGCACAGCACGATCACATTGTAATGTACGCTTTGCACAATATGTGTAAATAGCAACACATTCTGCTCACCGCCACACGTCTCTTCTTATTATAGAACACCTTTTCGTTCAGTTCAAACTCAAATAGAGCCGAGACTCCCAGGTCGAGGGAGCAGCGCACAATTATATCGACTGGGTTGACTGTCGACAGCCTTGTTTCGTTGCTCAAGTCGAGGCCCAGCGATATCATCCATGTGACCAGATCTGCAGTCTGCGAAGGCGATACATAAGAGAACGTCCTCAGAAGATCGATTTAACGATAAGAAAGTTATCACGAACACTTCTATATCGAGCGACCATAAAATTTTAGAACAAAGAAATTGCGCCGAAATAAGGGAGAATTATCGTTGCACCAAGAAGCATTTTCTTTATTAACGCGCTGGCGTTAAAAGCCGCGTCTCGCAGAAATTCCGCAGTCGGCGTCGGAGCTTATGAGCAAAAATATTCGCTGCGCGTGAGCCAAAATACAGACAAAGGGGAGTAAACGAGTAAATGATAGTAACATATTTAGATCGAGATTGGAGTCAAACCCGAGTACTCTGCGTGGAACTGAAATGTTTGCCACATAGCCGCTTCAGGACTTCAAACAGGTTCGGAAAAAAGGAAAACCCTATGCTAGCGTCATAAACTGCGAGGAGTCCTTTTAAGACGTGTAATATTGCGTGGCTGGAATGGTAAGAATTGCACCAGGCGTTAGACCATATGAGTTGCGCTAACAGTGGGTGGTTTAGTGGTCCACCCATAACAAAGCGCTCAGGTATACTTAATAATCGTCCCCAGCAGCAACAGAAACAGCAAAGTATGCAGCTGCGCGTATTGCCTTACAGACGCGTAGTGGATACTTTGCTCATTCACAATATGGTCAATTATACTCAAGAGTCTGACCAATCCCGCTTGGTCGGGGACAAATATGTTGAATTAAAAAAAATACCCACGAATTGCGAAATACACAAAATTTTAAAAGTCGTTTCCGCTCCCACACGGCAGCCTCGCGCAAAGTGAGAGCAAACGGCGTAGTATGCTCTTCTCAGGCACGTGTTATCGCGTGTTGCATGCATCGCGCACACCCAATAGGGAGATTTCCGACTACGCCATTTGCTGTCATTGTGAACAAGGCTCCCATACGGAAGCCGAAACGTGCTTTAAAATGTTTTGACTTTTACCTTGGTCGGTGTTTTTTTTTTTTGACGCACTTTAGCTGTTAGTGGGGGCTGCAGGAAGACGATGTAGATTGAGCGAGGGAAAGACTTTATTCCTAGCGTCTTGCAGACGCTAGAACTAAAGTCCCAGATTTATTAGCTGTGTTGGAGGCTACAGAAGGTACAAGGGAGTGCTACAATGACGACGCTGCTTCACGTTTGAAGTATAGTCCAGTATGGCTCAGAATTTAGAAGAGCAGTGAACTGGGACAGTTGGTACTGGTTCATTACTTTACAGTGCGACAAGAAGAAGGAAAAAAAAGTAAAGGCGCACAAACCACGGGCACCTTCGTTTGTGCCTTTTTCTTTTCTAATATTTTTTCTTCGCTCTTTTCGTGCTGTAACATAATGAATTGACACAGCAGCTTCCAGACTTGGAAGCGAAAATTTCGTAGATGAAAAAGGTTACGACGTTTAACTTGTCCCAGCAGTTATGTATTTGCAACGAACACATAAATATTGGCGCCACAGGATCTTCAGTATATTTACAATGTTTAATTTTCTTCCATGTCCCAAGCCTGATAGTAACGGTGCTGTTAAACAGACTTCATAATTATTGATGTCGCGTGTTTCATGCTTTTTTTTCTAGAAGTGAATTTGTTATAACCGAATACATTAGTGATGCTTAAGTTTTTAGATGATTTTGTCGTATTGTCACGTGGTCGTGACGTCGACGAACACAGCAGTCGGCGTTTGTAGGATGAAACTGTTTATTTGGCCGAACTTGTGGCCGGAAAATGAGAACTAGAACTACAGCAATGCACGCTGTACAATGATAGCGGCGAACAGGGCGTCGTCCGTCGATCAACTGACAAGCGATCAAGCGCGTCGGCTTTTATACAGGCGCTATCGAACTTTCCACCAAAATCACTGGTGGCGGCGTTATCTCTAGACAAAACTGGAACATACGAGTGCGGGGCGCAATCTTAACAAACTGATCTACTACAATCGCGACGCTTCCAGAACACTACTTCGCGGACAGCGTCGAGCGTTGATAACCGTCCCTGCCGGTCAAACCCGAATACATCAAAACAAGACAAGAAGTGGGCGTGGCAGTATACGAAACACACATATTTTTAAATGAAGGGATGTACATAAACAGTTGCGCTCACCTCTGACCTGTTGCTTCTCAAAAAATATATGCAGGCCTGATAGAGTCCGGCTGCTTTCTCCCACGAACGTTGATTTGAACGTGGCACCTTCGTCTCATTCAGCCTTTGCACGGTATTTTGCTCTATGTTAATAGCAACCTGTAAAATTCAAAGTCAGCATTATGAGTACCCTCACGGATGAAATTTGGGCGCCTATATCGTACACCCATTTCAGAATGTTTTAATTATAATTTTGTACTTATAGTTTCACCGTCGGCAACATTGATACTTTCACTACTTCACTCTCTTCTGGCTTGCTAGCAGGGTTTTATGAGAGCGGTCATTAGTGCTGCGATGTGCGGAAGAAATGACGAATGACACGTAGGTCGCTGAAGAGATTAGTGGGACATATCTCTCTCCATATCTTTAATTCCTTCCTTCTACTCTAGAGTATGCCCTGGCATCGTACCAGACGTGGGAGTGGCAGCCTCCGCCCGCCTTATACGCGTAATGCACGATAGGAGAGCAATAACGAAAGCTGGGGAAGAGAATGCCGAAAGACGAGCACGGGTTCCTTTGTCCCCAGTTTGCGATATCGCTCTCCTCATGACTAAAGGCCGCATTTTTAGGCAATAAAAAAGAGCGTTTTAGGCGCCAATGACAAGCAGGCAAAACAACGTTTTAGGCCTCCAATATCGTAAATATAGGCACAATAAACTTTCACGTAAATGCAAATAAAATCAAACTAAGACGTGCGCGACCTCTATCTACGGCAGGTCAACGAAAACGTTATGACACAACGGCGCCAACATAACTGTGCAATTGTGCTTTGTCCCGCACGGTTCGCAGAACATGGCCTCTCCCGTGTTCTGCACGGTGAGTCAAGTGTCCACTCACGAATCAACACACTCCTGGGCGTCTTTTCGGCATGAATAAGAAAGGCAGAGCAGGAGCAGATAGCAAGATCGCTAAAATACCAGAAGGCAGGAATTCCCCCCATTGGTCGGGTCGAATCGCTTAGAGCCAATTTCTCCTCTGGCAGTGAACCACTGGCGTAGCCAGGCAGGGTGCGGGGAGGGAGTTCCGGCGCGCTGAACCCACCCCCTCAAGCCTTTCAGTTTTGCATGTTAATATATACTAGCATACATACAAAAGCACGCACGAACATACACAAAGCATGGAAGTATGGCTGAAACCACCCCCTCTCCCTTCCGAGAAATATTTCTGGCTACGACGCTGCAGCGAACACCTTACAACGTAACTTTCAAGCAAAACAAAAGCCGCGCGCACATTATATTTTTGTTTGTCCTTTTCCTCTTCACTCTTCTTTGCGCTGACGGCTCTGCCCGTGTTCGCTTTCGCCAACCGCTCGCGCCTTGTCAGCGTGGCGGCTCATTCTCGCCGGCGTGTCGCACTTCACTACTGCTAGCGGTTGTTTCCGAGAGTTGGTGGAACTAGAGGACTAGGTCGAACCCCATAGTTCCGAACAGTCTCTGCTGCGCGGTAACATGAACAACGGTCTCAAACGGCGCCCAGGGAGCGAAACTTGAGGCTAAATAGTGTTCACATAAGCGCCAATATTGAGAATATGCAGTTATAGGCATTTGTAAGCGTTTAGGCACGTATGCCAAAAATAGGCATTTATAGGCACTCTAAAAACACTATAAAACCCATTCTTAACATCTCTTTCATGCTCATATATCAAAATGGTGCGATAGGAGCGCAAGGAACAGTCATTTGCCTAAAATCCGGTCTCTAGTCATGACCTACCAACTAGCGCAAGCCGCCATTCTTCTAAGTGTAACGGATGCGAAGCGGACTTTCTTTAAATTGCAACAGTCCGTGAGCCTCAGGGCAATTTGTCCTCTGGAGATCCAGATGGGTCATGGCGTCTACTCCGCGTAGACTGCTTTGAAACGGTCTATAGAGACCGTCTTGTCACGTCCGTGCAACGCAGTGACAGAATTCTTGGCGGAACACTTGGAAAACGTGTGTGGAGGGCGCCAGGTCCGCTTATTGGTATACGTGTTGCTTGACTCACGTCCGCTGAACGGGCTGCAGGCCGCGGAAGCAATTATGGCGGCTTTGAAGGTAGTTTTGATTCTGAGGTGTTTTTCGTGGGGTGAAAACGCCACCGAGAAGACGTTGGGGGCAGCGATCAACTAGTTCAGACGTAGATCATCTGTTTATAATACTGTTGTCAAAGAAATTGGAATTATTTTTTTGCTGGTATTCCTCTCATGCGAGAACGGTGCACGTATTACCAAATTTCTGTGAAACGTTCGGCTATATCCATGAATGAAATAGCGTGTCATTGGCAACTCCCACATCGAAGCAAGGTAGGAAGTTATACTTAGCCGCATCAGCAACATCTTTATTTTCACACATTGTATGCACATTCCTAATATAACTTTGAAAATGCACATTAAACCCCAATTTCATAATACGGAGCATGTAATTAAACATACACTAGACAGATATACGATTTTTTTTGCTATTAGTAAGTTACTCTCTCACAATTTCGAAGTCACCACGCTTGCAGCGAGAAGACGCTTGGTAACCGAGAAAACGCAAAAAAGATAATACGGGTGGCCACGCCACCTTGGAATTCTCGTAACAAACGGTGCGACGTCATAGATTTTGACAGCATCTACTACACCCTACGTAGTTCCTAATCAGGAAAAATGAAGTACATTGTCCTTTGAGGGCGCCGTAGATTGAACATACTAAGTTTCAGAAAATTTTGTTCAGCCAATGTCGCCAAAATACGACAGCTACACTTTGAAATTCGTGACGCCACGCGCGCAGATTTCAGCGCGAAATACAGAACTTAAACTTTCTTCTGTATTAACAACTTATTCTTGTGAAATTAGCGACATTAGAGTCCTCGGAGTACAATTTATCAATATAAACCGATTGATTGTTTTTTAGTCTCACTATAAATATACAGTATTACAAGTGGAACTTATAAAACCAATTGAATTGGAAAAAATATGGTTAAATAGTTGAGTTGCGCCACGGCACATGTGGTCGTCGATTTTTCGTAAAAATATATGAACAAACGGAAATACACCAGTTTCCTTGTTACCGCTAAGACAGACGAAATTTTTAGAATGTACATTTTTTCCTAATGCTACATTATCTCGATTGACAAATTCATGAAACGATGCTCTTATTCTTCTGTACTCGCTTCCATCGTACTTCTGTTTTTTCGAGTACTCAGACATATCGACGCAAAGCAATTGAACGCAAAGCAACTGAAGAAGAAAACCAAATCAAGCGCTACATCTATTTACGATATGTTCCATTAAAAAATGTAATGCTCTGTTGCAATATGTCGTTCAGGCTGCTTCGTCGACATATCCTGTCCTTCTCACAACTCGTCGTGCAATCACGATTCATGATGAAACAGCACGGCCAAGAACAAGAACACAAACAAAGGCAACGGGACAATGCCTGCCTTACTGTACTTGTTTTGTTTGTCCTTGGTGTGACCACGCTGCTTCATCCTCAGTTCTAGGTATACGAACCAACATGATTAAGTTGTTACTGACGTGTTGATTGAGCATTCGTTTGTATACTATAAGGAGAAAATAGCCGTCGGTGTTACTGTGATGCCCAGTAATAAACACAGTGCGATATGATCCTATTAATCAACGTGCCCTATGTCGCGGAGAGAACGCACGCGATATGGCACGTCGTCTTGTCGCGCAAGGGAGAGGTGGGGTTGGTGAGCCTGCAAGTACAGCTGGAGAGAGTGAGGTGCACGAACATCAAGCGCATTGTAGATGAAGCGTGCTCCTAGTTTGGCCACCCTGGCATGGAGCAGTCATGCCATTGGTCCGCGCCAGCAAAAGTCGCAACCACAGTAACTTGCGGCGGTTTTAAAGGCTGAGAGAGTTGCTATGGCCAATCACATTCTACCAGCCGCTTCTACCGGCATCTTCCACTCTCGGCGTGCCCAGTCCTTCCGATGGCTTCATCTTGAGGAATTGAGATGGAGCGCCGCGCGTTTACCTCGTTTCATCTGCAGTCCTAAACACGCCACTGTTGTGAATGCTACATTTAGCGCTCTTCACCAGACAGATTACCGTAGCGCGCCGGTACTAGGCCCGTTAAGTTAATGAGCGCGCCAGGGTCTATTGCGGTATATTGTGCTAATAAGAACGCAAACCTTTGTATCGCTGCTCAGTGCATTGCTGTATCCATAAAGCCCTCGAGGTTTGAGCAAAGTTGTTGTTTGTTGACGCAAATGACCGACAAATATTAAATAACAATACAGTCACGTCTCGTTCATATAGACAACCCGCAATATAAACGAGATTTTCGGAGGCCAGTGTGACTCCCTTGCAGCACTGCCCAGTTAATAAGAAAGCCGCAGTCCGGAATATGAACGGCTTTTGAGAACGAAACGACTAAATACAGGACTTTTTGCTCGTCATTGTGGACACGGGTTGATACAGCGATGATCTCAGTGCCAAGCAAAACGTTCCGCGACTCTATGTACAGGAACTTTTTGGGATGGTGTCAAACTGCCCCATCAGATTGCCTGCACCACGCACGTGCGCGTATCAAGCACATTTTGGAACTGGCACGATGAGCAGTGATAACTCTAGAAAATGCCGACATGCTTCGAGAAGCGTCACATTTCCCGTCATGGCAACGTGTTGCGCTTTCGCGGCACTACACCAGGATCCAAGGTATCAGTGCTAACCCAGATCTCCTCGTTTCTTGGTGGAATGAACCGTTTTCTTTTTTATGGTCATAAACGGAGCTATTGTTCCTCAATGTTTGCCTTTTTGACCTAGATTCGTTATCATGGACGTCTCACATTATGGACGATTTTGTTTTTCTGGCAAAGCCATCTGTACTAACCACACATCACTAATAATGTCAGGGGTATTACGTTCCGTAACCACAATATGGTTTTGAGGCACATCGTAGTGGAGAGCTCCGTAAATTTCAACCATCTGGCGTTCTTTACTGTGCACTGACGTCGCACAGTATGCGGGCCTGCAGCATTTTACCTCTATCTAAATGCTAACACACCAGCAGGAATTGTGCCCGCTACTTTTGGTACAGCAGCCCAGCACTGCAAACCACTGTACCACGAAGGCGGATTGACAAATATGAAAGAACAGTTTTCAATGTTATGATTTTTTTTTAAATTTAGCAAAGGAATACTTTGCCATAAAGCACAGCATTTAAACGAAACGATTACAACGTACTTGATTCAACGTGCTGTATCCCCTGTGAGTTCCACAAACGTAGCTGTAGAAATCCTTGCACGGGTCTTTCGTTCCGTCCAGTTTTGAACGAACCCACTGGGCGGCGAAGCGGCAAGCGGAGCTTGTGCACTCGTCTTGGTTTGAGGTCCGCGACGGTCGCAGAAAATGTGAAGGCATCATAGGCGTGATAACCCCAGGAGCCGGTGTAGCCAGAGGTGGGCACGCCATGTCCGACACAGAAACGATGGGCACATGGAGCCCGGGCAATGTTTCTACCTAATAGGCACGTAAAAATTAAATTGGTGCAGTCAGTGCTCGCCACATCATCGCCATTTGTACGGAACAATGTTTTTACAAAGATACGTCGTATGGACAGCGCAAGGGTCAATAATGTCTGTGGCCCGCGTTCTTCTACAATTGCAAGAAGAAAGGTCACGTGCACATCTATTCTTCAAAAAGTGTTGCCAAGAGGATGCCTGACCCAATTTTCTATTTTCAAAATTTTATTGTACTTCATAATACGCTTTAGGGTTCAGGGAATTGGCAAGAAGGTTTCATATTTGAGAAATAGCGTTATTATTGACATTTAAGAAATGCTGACCTTGGAATTACATTTTGACCAAAGTTGCCGACATAGACACTGCTGCTATGAGGAAGCATATTCAATATTCTTCGTTAGTTCCTTTTAGGCAATTATATTTGTCTGTTCTTTCGACTGTTGAGATCTCGTTTACGAATTTTAGCGAATTCTCGAGGCACATAGAGTCGACATATATATAAAATGCGGCACAGGCTGTGTTACTGTTTTGCAGCAAACAAAACAGCATGCAGACAAATATGATATAGGTACCGAGTACAGGCATAATTAACGGCATTTTCAGAAACCTCCTGACAAGAAGTCAATTTCTGCATCTCTTACAACTTGCAGACACCATAGTAGCGTGTTTCGCTTTATTCATTTTGTTTTTAATACACGGGGCTACCGATGCCGGCGATGACTGACCATAAACAGCATGAATACTAAGAGGGTCACTCCGGCGAGAACCGAATCCAGGGATCTCGATCATACGGCGCCCAGAACAACGACATTCGCCCAATCTACTTTATTCGCAAGCCTCCTCTTCCCAACAATAAGGAACCTTCCCTGAAAGGCGGCCTTGAAATGGGTTGCTTGCTCTCAAGAATGATATACTTCGATGGTATATTTTAACAAAGTTTTTCTCATTATCGCGATATAAAATGCGTCTTTTGCCTGAAGATAATAAGAATGCGGTATGCGACTACGTGGAATACTTGCCAATCGTTCTTCTCGTTAAACTCCGCTTGTGCGTGCGAATTCAAAAGTGCACATCGCCTCTATGCTAACTAACTAAACTAACAAGTTAAACTGCTTATAAGGCGAGAATTGCGTCATTTGACCGTTAAAGCAGTGGCGAGTCGATTGCCACAACCTGCACAATTCACTACGCAGCAATATCTTAGGCACTAAAACGCGCGATGCTTCAGAAATCACTAAAGAGATAATTCATTCAAGCAGTACGGAGCAATGCAATAGTAAGTCTTTCTTCGAGGATCTCAAATGATAGTGAAAAAAACCATCACCTTTCGAAAGTGAACAGTCGTTCCTCCTTAGACACCCCTTCAGTGGTGACGGTCACGAAAGGGCAAGAGACACATCACCAATGGGTTGAACATATTGCTTGATATTTACTAATTAACACTTCAGCTAATATGCTTCTTCTTTGTAAAAGTAACACCAGGATTTACATCTGCATGAAATTTCATTTCCCGGTCAACTGCAGTAGGACCAGTGCTTGTGGTGCTTGAGCACGCGTTACCAAGGTGTGGGCGCAAGCGAGCGGGCTGCCGCGCCCTTAGTGGGCGACTGTGTGCCTTCTTACCAATCGCAGCCTCTTCTGTGGCGCCCAGCACAATCGGAGACTGCGTGGCGCGGCGCAGCGCCGGTCTCTTGCTCTTCCAGGCGACGCTAATGAGCAACGCCGTCTCTTGTTAAGCGGGCATATTAAGGCAGCACAACAATTTTAGGTTCCGTGCGATCTGACAATGCTAAAATTTGTTGTTCCGTACTCCCGCGCGTAATAGCATTTTTTAGAATGTCAGAAGCTGTTATTGCATTTTCAAGAACGCTGACTTCAATTTTGTGACTTTAAAGACATTGGGCAACTTCATAGATGAAGGGCAGTTATCAAACACTTAAAAACTGGTAACTTATTACTGTGTAAAAGCTACTTCATGGAAGGCCGCATATGTAACGCGCAAAACGCACCTACTTCCAAGTTGTGAGTCCAACAATTACAGAAAGCCTTTGCAAAAGTTTTTACATACATTAAACCTCTACCGAATGGGAAGCCGCAGGTGGTCACACTTTCATACTTCGCGGATGACAACTCATATATGGAATCCGAAGAAGGAAATGAAATATCGTGCACACTGAACCCGACTTTCCAGCTTTCCTGCTCAATGAAATATGTTGGATAATAAATTTTGTTCACTTACATGGCCTGTGTCTTTTTCTTCGCCGCAAGTGTAGGAACTAGGAATTTGTCGTCGACACATCTAATCTTTCAAGTGTACTACTATAGCTGCATTGGGTGTGAAAGCATACAGCAGAAAAATGGAGGGAAAAACGAATCGATGTACTATTGAAGTACGGATGGGTCCAAACCTATTATAATGAATGAATTAGAGCGAAGCCTTCATTTCGGCATACAAATGTACAGTTCAGAATACGAGCGTATAAACGCATAGTAAACACTCCGACAACATTCTTACGTGAAAACGCATTTAGGTGTTCGTAATTTCCTTCGGGACCACCAGGGGAAATCACCACGGTAAGACCAATCAAGTAAAGTCTACCAGCCGACGTTGTACGGCGCAAATGCGTACCACGAAAACCCTGACACTACGCGGTTGGACGCCGTAAACGATGCAAACGCAACGCACTGCAGCGGCAGGTACTCACCTTATTGGTGGTAACATCGTTCGACTTTGTGGAATACAGGAATATGGCAAGGAACAAGCAGCAGAGCACTCCTGACAGAATTGCGAGCAGGCACAAAGAAGACAGAGCGGTCCATCTGTTATGTCTTCCGCTGGGCTCCTCCTCGTAACCATCGACAACATGTGGGTCATTGCCTCGCATAGCTGTCCCGAGATCCTGGGTCACAGTGGTTGTGATATTAAGAGAAGAGAGAGACATCTGCACCTCTTTCATACGACGAGTGATGAAGAACGACACGAAAGCGCGTAAAGACTCGCCGACATCTTTCACTGCAAGAATAATCTGCATAATATCAGGGGGATCGCAATATTAAGATATAAAAGCACGAGCGTCGACTGAATATTGCAATGTACAGTGAATATTTCCGGATATCTGCTAGTATTTCTGCTTGCGATAAATTTTTATCCATCCTTTCTTGGCCTGCCTGCAACTGGGTACATCATCGATGCTCGTGGCTGTACCCATTTGAAAATGACAATAGCCCTCGCCATCGAGACAACAGAAATTGCTACTGCAACAAGATTTCTCTGTAGTTACCACGAATTTCTGATGACGTTACTGACTTTTCTGTTGTGTAACAGAAATCTTTTGTCCTGAGAAGGGAAGTGAATACTCTAGCGTTTGTGTCACAACGGAGTAGTCTCGGTATGCAGCATCTATTTAATTGGAATGCCTTCATGGTAAAATGTTCAGTTCATCGCAATGGAGGCTGCATAGCCGCCAGTTCGATACCCAGTGTTGGCGGATACCTTTTGGCAGATATGGTAATTAAGATTTTTTGTACAGCGCAGGAGTAATCACGATATGGAGCGCGTGACTGATTACTGTCCTGTGTGATAAAGAATTCTCGTTTTTTTTTAGGAATCGATCTGTATGCGCATGTCAAGTGCTTCTTTTCCGAACTGATATATCCATGCGAATACGCAAATAAATACTTTTGAAGTTAGCGCCTGGCCTTGTCGTAGTTCTCTGTCCTCTTTCATCCAGCGCTATTTTCTTCGACGATCATTTACCAACAAGCCCAGACTCCATCAGTCTCCACCTTAGCAACTTAACTACTGTCTTCATTTTGTCTAGATACGTACCATATTTCTGAAATGAAGCTATCACAAAGTTTGAAATGTTTATTACAATAATCCCAGGTTTATTTTGTGAACGCCTCCCTCATAGCACCGTCAGGTCTTGCTTGACCACCTTTCTTTTCAACGCCGTCTGTGTGCCCCCTCCCAACACCCCACCACACATGCTAGCTCCATGGGAAATATATGCCTCCAGTCGCACATGTCTCTCTAAACCTGCCATATTCGTATTTGAATCAGCATTCGCGCGCATGGCTTCATTTTTTTATCAGTATACGGCTACAAGACATGTCCCAGGAGACGTTATCCGGCTGAATTATTAGATCACACGCGATATTGCAGTCTATTAAAGTGTACCTGTTTGTGAAATCTTTGTGACAGGGTGTGTGTATGTGTTTGGCCGCGTTCGTTCGTTATGTCTGGTGTTAGGTGCACTATACCGGAATCCTGCTGTGGACTTTCTGATTATGTTAAAAGCAAGGCAAGAGTGCCCTTAAAACGGATAGGCATATGAGAAGATTTTTAGGCTAACATGATACCTGCACAAAAATGACAATCGAGTCGGAAAGCGTTAATTCCATCAAACGTCAATGTCAGCGTTATGGTCATAACCTTCGATCCATATGTGTAGTTAGAAGCAACGACGAGTCATCTCCGCTCTGCTATAAACGCGTAAAGATGATGCGACGATATCAGCAATAAACACATTACAGATTTGTTACATTATGGATTTGGCTACGTCAGAAATTTGTTCTAGAAGAAATAAATGATACGAAATATGACGGCCTCCTTGAAACACTAGCTCCCCGAAAAAAACCTGCTATAGCCTATGCGTTTGATCAATAGCGTCTATTTATAATACAAAATGTTACAACTCTCATCCTTAGGAGTGCAATCGCAATTGCCTCGAACATGTGATGTACTGTAAAGGATGGCCATATGTTGAAAACAAGAGGGGCAAGAAAAACCAGCTTTCCCTGCGAAGTGCTCTCTAAGGTTGATTAAAGATGACAGTCAAGCACTTATAAACAAGTATCTGCTCACCGTGGTCGGACTACGCAGTAACAGAGGAGCACCGGAAACCTTGTGACGACTGCGGGCAGGAGGAAGTGCCTTACGAGTGGTGACTCAACATTCTATATGGCATTGGGCACACATGAGTGATGATGATTTCCGTTTCATTATTCCGCAGACCCACTATGGAGTATAGCCAGAAAACCAAAGGTTCATTGTCAGAGAAATAAAGACGCTAATGTTGAACAAAAAAAAACCAACCACTCAAAAGCATGAAATACGATCATCCCGTGGCAGTAATATCGGGAAAAGGAAAAAAAAAAACTAAAGATTTGAAACAAGGACAAGCTGCCAGCTCGTGGATTCTCGATGTATTGTGCAAATGATCAAAATCTGTGCAATATTGAACGTGTCATTATTGCGGAATGGAGATGCCCGAAAAAATAGTCTGATAGGTTTAATATTTTAGGAAACACGAGTGCGCCACAAATAAACGGCGAACGTGCACCAAAAAATAAACCATTAGTGGAGAAAATATTCGGCGCTGTCAACGCATTACTACATGTCATATTTTTACGTTATTAGCTCATTTATTATAAAAAGGGGCTCATAGCCGTGTGAGAATTGCGAATTGAACAGAAAGTGCTCGAACAGCGAACGGCGGTTCAAGGGCAAGCTAAAGGCGATATGCATATGCCATGCGAAATTCATTCGCATCAGCCTGCTCGCCTATAGCAACACGCCAAAGATAGATACCACTGATATAGTCAGAATGAAAATAAAATTTTACTTCCTACCTCGCAAATTTTTGATGTGACAGTCCCGTATCTGCATTCCAACTTCACCTACATTCTTCGAAAAAAGATAGTAGTACTTGCTAACTTTCGGGTTGTAACGGCTTGTCACATATGTTAGCACCTGTTTAGTAAGTGTAGTTAGTAACGGCGAGAGTGGTAACTGTTACTACATTTGCCGTTACTAACAGCAACTAGTAACTGTTACCACCCTTGCTGTTACTAACCATAGGTAGTAAAATAAAGGCTGTAAAAAAATCACGCCATATCCACGGAATGAATGATGATAAGTGGGCGAAGCTCGAGAGGGGGAGATCATCGGTAAGCCGTAACTCTCCCGTGAAAGTTAGCCCATTACATCATTAGAAAGACTTAAGACTGTGCGTATATTATACAAAATCAACTTTTATTTTGTTCTTCTTCGTTTGTTCCTTCGTTTCTTCGTTTGTTCTTTTCATTTCGTCGTTGTCATGGCGGCTGGATTGCGAGGTCCCTTCATTATGACGTTTTTATGGTCCGTGAAATGAAGCGAGAGAGGTTCTTGTACTGGCTGCAGTGGGAAGTTTGCAAACACTAAGTCTATGCACGTCCCTCGGATCGTGGTAGGTTGCATATGGATACATCTGAGTGCGTATTTGGAAAGCATGTGCTGCACGATCCAGTCATCGGCAATGAGGTCCACGTTGAAGTCCCCAACCAGCACAAACGGACGATTCTTGTTGTCGTAGTCACGTAACGCAGCGTCTATAAACGACTTGACGTCCCCGATAGACAGGTTGGGTCCGAGGTACACGGTTATGACGGCGACTAGCAGGCGGCGACTGAATCGGTGGACCGGTGTTTCGACACGTGGTGGCGATTCCGGGCTCGATTGCCGGCTCCGCGATGGAGTGCCAAGCATGAAGCTTACCCCGCACCTCCACCAGTGTAACGACGTGGGATCGACGAGGACACAGAGCACGACAAACAAACACGCTTGATCGATCAGAGAAAGAACTGCAACGTCTTCTTCGTCCCTGCGCTGGGCCAAAGACACTCGCGCTGCTTCGTTGCCATTACCACTGGCACAAACGCGCGGCATAGGGGGTCACGTACGAGCTAGGAGGGACAGACCTACGGCTTTAGGAGCTTCGCCCCTAAAATGCGATAACCCACACTAACACGTTAATTTTGCCACAATATTTGCCCATTGTTAATAGCGGTAAAATTCACAAGGTCACATTACGACATCAACTTCGGGTAATCTTGCGTGGAGTGTCATGAACGAGAAGAATACAAAGATGTAACGACAAGTTCACTACGCGACAGTACTTCATAAGTGACTCCAGAAGTATTTATAGTACCTACCTTGAAGATGCATGTCTGGTACTGGTGAGCACCTGTGTTTCAGGATGAATTATCAGAAACGTGGACCTAGAGTACTATACCCTACTACCTGATTATATGCGCTTGGGGACGTAGCACAAGACTTTTAATCAACCGTAGTAAGAAAACAATACTTCATGTCTGTTTGTTATGAAACTGCCACAAGCATAATACTAAAACTTTAGCGCAAAACGAGCACGGCGGACAAAGAAACGACGAAGACAGTCTTCGTCGTTTCTTTGTCCGCCGTGCTCGTTTTGCGCTAAAGTTTTAGTATTATGGAATACCAACTAGCCCGCTCTCACACCTTGCCACAAGCAAGCATTATGTACAGCGGCCGTGGCAAGATGCTAAACTCATAATAATAATAAAGATATCTGAGGTTTAACGTCCCAAAACCACGATATGATTATGAGAGACGCCGTAGTGGAGGCCTCTGGAAATTTCGACCACCTGGGGTTCTTTAACGTGCACCTAAATCTAAGTACACGGGCCTCAAACATTTTCGCCTCCATCGAAAATGCTGCTGCCGCGGCCGGACTTCGATCCCGCGACCTTCGGGTCAGCAGCCGAGCGACATAACCACTAGACCACCATGGCGGGGCTGGCGCGAACTTCTATCTGCAGAGATTATCACAAGGGCTATGTTCTAATAAACAACAATCGAAGCAGTCATACGAAGTTTCTGATACTGTCAGTGATAGATAGTACGTGCTAGTACGCAGGTAGTGAACAGTTAATAGTAATTATTCATAAGGTTTTACGTGCCAAAACTGCGATATAATTATGAGACACGCCGTAGTGAGGGCCACTGGATTAACGAACGGGGGTTCTTTCCCAGGTGGCATCTGGTTTTCATGCTTGCTTGTTGGGATTTATATTGTGTACTAAAGCGCGTATAGCACATGCTTATAGTTCATGAACTTTTGCTCCTCCGTTTTCAAAATAGCAAAATGGTGCTTTGAAATGCCGGTTGTGTAATTTTTAAAATTTGATCCATGGATATTATTTTTTCAGTTACTAATTAAATTCGATATGGCGAGACGATTCCACAGCCGAAAGGTAGTAACGGTGCAAGAAAGTTAGCAACGGCTGCAGTTACTACCTATTTGCTTCTAGTTACTAAGTGTGTACTAACGTAGGTAGTAAACAGGTAGCAAAAAGTTAGCAACAGTTGCGCTAGTAACTGTTTACTAACACAGGTAGTAAACAGGTAGCAAAAGGTTCGTAATGGTACAAGAAAGTTAGTAACCGCTGCAGTTACTACCCATGTGCTTGCAGTTAGTACCTTGTTACTAACTATTTTTTTAAGAGTGTAGGCCACTTGCGCTCCGCATGTTGAGGAAAGCGATAAACGCGTAGTTCTGCGTCCATCCGGCAGTCAATGGGATAATACAGCCAGTCGTTTTCTTGTTGGAACTCTGAAGCACAACGGAGCTGCTTTTCAACGTGGTCCGTGTGACTGGCCACAAACCCTAGACCGAGATCCGGCAGCAAAGCACCCGCCGCGAGTGTTTGTTGCCACTGCTCTTACCCACAATGGCGCCCGGGCGTCGTAGGTTCATGCAAAGGCTGTCATCATCCTAAGTGAGGGCGCTACAATCGATGCTCCCTAACGTTGGGGCATGGTTGGGGTATACTTAGAGCTGTCATCCCCGATTTATTCCTTCGTTTCAATAAAGAAACCATAGTCAAACTACGCGCACAGGTTGGTGCGCTTACCAAGAGGACAACGGCACGCTCATGAATGAAGCAAAGGTCGTGACGGCACGTGCCTTCGCCGCATGCGATCGTATCGCGTATGCATTTGTCGGTGAAGGACAGGAAATAATTGCTGGACCGTACGTGGGATAACGAAGGCATTCTTGCGAGCGCTGTGCTTACCTTTTGTTCACTTAGCGATCACTAAGCTAGCCCACAGTGGACAGCCCTTCCTAAGCTGATTCGTTCGTTAGAACGTTGAGTTTCGAAGAAATGCCAGAATTTTGGCTGCTCCGCGTGCATTGACGAGACGTTTGTAAACGCGTTACATTTTTATCTTCAAGATGGCATAATGACCTGAAAGACTAATGGTACGCACAGCTGTGCATGGAAAAGACGCGAGCAGTGCAGCATCTACATTCTCTCCTGTTTCGCATTTATTTTCAAGCGGTTCTAGCCTGAATGGTAATAAGAAAGCCAGTAGAATCATGCACGATCGAATCAAGAGCCATTTTAGCATTTCTTTATTGCTACCAAGGTCAGCGCGTGATGATGACATCGTGCCACGCAGTTCGCCTTTATTTTGATGCCCCTGTACACCACTGACACTATGAAAAACGCTGCGAACATCTCTGTGAAGACAAGACTGAAATGACGTATCAAATATCAAACTTGAGATGTCTATGACATTCTAAATTTCGTAAACGTCTGGACGCATTGACGATGAATATTCACACATACATGGTCATTGCAATATTTGTATGCTAAAATTGTGACGCAGAAACATGCGAGAACTAAAAAAAGGAACCAAAACATTTACCATATATAACAGCTCCATTAACTTTCAGAGCTTTTACCATTAATATCTGCAATAAGTTAGTACCTTTAAAGAAAAGACGAAACGCGGGGCACATTTTGTTCGCTGACGTCGCAAAGGATCGCAAATACCTTTTTGCAAGTTGTTTGTTTGATGTTCTGTAGACACAAGTCTGGAAGAAAGAATACGTGTAGAACAACATCGAGGTGTGCGTGGAGAGGCATCATATCATGACCAGAAGTGACACTTTTCACTCGGGTTCATGCGCTGTCCTGCAGCGCAGTTAAACGCATTAGCGAACTCCGGCATGTTCATCAGTGGCACAATACACCGGTAGCGGTATGGTGCATACAGGGGCGGTTGGTCATTCACTTCCGAGCAAAGCTTTATGCAGTGGCTAATAAAAAAAAGGCGTTCTGCGGATATGTTGAGGCCGACCAACGTGAGCCTCCGCTGGTGGTTGGGCAACGAGGAGAAGGCCCTGTACGCTAGTCGTACGCCCACGAAGTCGGCCAGGTTCTCGGAGTCGCTGAAGTCAGACACTTCCTGACGGGCGTTTGGTCGTATCTGGGAATTGCAACCACCGCACAGATCATTAGGGTCAAGCGAACGCGACACAAGTAAAAATTACGCAAGCTACAGAACTCAGTTATTTTCGCAGAGAGATGCCAGCGAGCAGCCCAATGCTGCGAGCTGCAGGTACTTAGGTTTCTATGGTGACTTGTATGCTAACGAATGTCGAGAATTCTCGCTGCAATCATGGCAAACGAAATTTCTCTCTGTACAACACAACGCTTTGTTTTGATCAATCGTGCGCTAGCAATGGCGCGATGTTGTATTGTGAGCAGGTTATAGAACCGATCGTATCTGTTCTCTCTTCAATTCGTTGATTCCTCATGAAATGGAATGACTGAAAGCCGGCGAGTTCAGCAACAACGACATTTTCGCGAGTTTTTGATTAAGCATTACGATGCGCATGATGCAGGGCGTAAAACAGCAATAAAGCACAAAATTAGCGCCTTTGTTTAGTTGCGTTGTGCGCGCTTTCTTCTATTCTGCGCAGTGCTTTACCGAAACATGAAAGCTAGGTTCGCTACTTTAAATTATTTTCTTTAGTTATATGGCGGGACATAACGTAAACATATCGGTTTTAATTTGCTACTTTTATGCACTTCGATGCTCCACATAGGCCTCATAGTGCCGAAAATGGCGTGGCGGTGTTGATATTTGCGTCTCTTCTTGCTGCTCAGCATTCATGAACGTTACGCTTCAATTCGCGTGAGAGCTCAAACTACGAACACCCGAACCGGGAGTATCTGCAGCGGCTTGGGAGCTTCAAGTACTGCAGCTATGTGGCAGAAATGACGTCACAACGTAAAATCTGAACTGGTGAACAATGTCTACACAAACAGACATGAAAAGCGTTTCTCATAAAAATTTCACTTGATTTTTATGGGAAATGTACCGATGCCACTTCACATGCACGGATAAAGGCGCCCTACAAAGAATAATTTATCGCAACACATCACTGTCGCTGCACACTAATGAGTGTCTCCACAATAAGCTGGAACCTAAAATCAATTACCATACTGAATCTGTACAACTGCATATTGGGCATCTCCTTTAAACGTGAGACTAAAAATAATGTGACTAACTAGCTCATGGCAGCCCATCTACAATTCAGATTCCCAAGCTGCACTACAAGAAAAGTCTGGTTTGATAATGTCTCCAGTTAGATAAGAAAGGCGGAAGAGTGGCATTTTACACGACTACCCTTGGTTGCAGATAAGTATGAGCATCGTAATTTTCGGTTCCTGACATTTACTCATAAACACTTGTGCTTTTGGTGTGTATGACTAGTGATAAGCGGTCTAGGCAGCTTTGTTCCACCAACTCCATTTGTCTGCATTTTCAATTGACAAAAAAAAGCTTCCATTTAACTAAATATGTGAAGGGTCCAGGTGCGTCTACTCACAGCGGCTGCATGCGATCGCCGTAGACACAGCGTCCTTTCAGTGTATTCCCTCGTGAACGAAGTTGAGGCCCAAGAACTTACATTAGCCATTTCGTCGTAAGTTTTTCCTTCGACGTCGTATGCGTGCATCATCTCGTGGCCCACTACCTGCAAGTTGGTAATTTTTTCTTGATGTTAAAAGCGTGCACGGGAAACAAACTTTTAAAATGACGCTATTTCTCGCAGGCGATAACGAAACATGCATCAGCACAACAGGATAGTGAGTAAAAGAACGCAATTATAGAATAAAGATGATATACGAGACCTGAAAGAAATTGCAGAGCGTTCACACTAAATACCTCTGACCAAATACCTCATTTGGTAGAGTGACCGCCCCGGAAAGGCGTTGGTCCCGGATTCGAACCCCGGACCAGGACGAATTTTTCGGCGACTATGAGGCTTTATTTCTGAGAAATCCGCATGCATTTCCTTGTGGCTTCGTGCTACAAATGGGTGGTTGTCTATTTTCCCTTTTTTAACCATGGGCAGTGATGATGCTTGATCTTGGACGTGGAAGCATTAACCAAATTTCCCGTTTGAAGAATGGCTGTATCGAATTTGTGACTCGAGTCCTATCTATAGCATGCATTTCAGATTACGAGTCTGTCTAGCTATCCACAAAAGGGAACCTTGAACATAAGGATGTAAAAATAAACGCTCGTAGAACCACACAAGCCCGCACACCGAGTGTTTTCCGGTTCTATACATACAGAAAGCGGCATTAAAAATTCGGTCTTAACGTATTTGGAGCGATGTAGTCTTATATATACAGCGCAACACGGCTGCAGAAATGGATTATTGGTAGTAATGCAGCAATGAAAATAACAATGAACTTTGTGTCTCATTTCCCGATCACAAGCTGGTTCGGGGTGTATTGATTGATCGAACCATTCTCCTCGTGCCGTCCATTCTGAAGTAATCCAGTTGTTTAGGATCGTTACGCATAGAATTAGCACTGTCCGCATGAGTTAGTTTCGATATGCGTAATGGCGTACGATTATATCATGCAAATAAAATAGATAAGTGTCCCTTGACTTGTACTCGTGCATACTGTTGAAATTCTCCTCTCAGCTACCGCTTTTTCACGTGCATGGTAATTGATTCCGCTACTTGAGCTGGGCATCGCGTGAAGGTTTAGCCGTTCACCTGTGATTTCATTTTTGAAAGCTGCGTACCTGCACATGAGGAGAACGATCTAGAGCTCTCAATAGGGTGCATGCTCGGTTTTCCACTTGGTGAGCTTTTAGAAGCAACGTTAATAAAACAAGTAAATATGGTATTAGGTCTTCGAAGCCGCTTATTTTCTTGATTTAAAAGTGAAGGCTAGCGACATAGTATAACCAACACCACAACCTCTTCAGGTATGGTTAGTACATACGCCATTAAATGGGACGTTCGAATCCAGTACGCTCGCGCCAAGTAGACGTTCTGGGATGGTGACAGACGACGTGGCATCTGAGATAACTGACTAGACAGGCTTCTGTACCTGTACGAACAAGATTCATCACTGCTGAGCTGTCAGAATACCAGAGGACGGAGAGAGAGAGGGAATAAACGTACGTCTTCTCCCGTTTCGTCCGGCCATTCTAGGCCAGCGACACGAACTGAATATCTCCGACACTACTGTCTTGATCCAAAGATGTAATCCAGCTGAAACATCTATTTTACTCCATGGATCGTGATACCTGTTCCGTTTTCCCTCGACGAGCTATCGGTGCATTCCTACAACTCTCAGCACATGTTTCACGGAACACTGCGCCTGCCCTGCCCTGGAACACCGCGCTTGCACACTTATCGGGTGAGTGCATTGACATGCTCTGCGCACAGGTGTATACGGTTGCGAATCACTACAGTTACGCTTGTGCAGTTGTCGAAGATAGGCTCGTTCAAGCCGGTTAATAGTTGGTGAAAGAAATACGCGTCTCATAAAAATTCTGCCGAAGTCGAATGCTTGAGTGAGGGCCGCCTGGGTTCAGACACGCAGCCCAAGAAGATTGAAGACTGAGAAAACAGCAGAGCTGGAGGCTTTGCCCTCCTCATTTCCGCCATCCTCACATCACTCCTCCATACACTCACTTCTCTTTCCCTCCTTGCTTATCAATGCTATACATGGCTGTGCTATGCTGCAATGCTTTGCTCTCTCCCATCCTCCTCACCAGCACACCACTTCTCCTCACCTTCAGTTTTCTTCCTACCCCCTTGCTATATTGTAATGTACATGGCTGGGCTATGTTTTATCCGTTTCCCTCCTCCTTTCCGCCTCCTAAACACCCTCACATCCTATTCGACCCCTTGCTATGCTGTACTACACATGTCAATGTTATGTTTTGCCCTCTCACTCGTTCTTTCCATTCTGCTCGCTCTCACTTCACTCGTACTCACTTTTCTCTCCCACTACTTTGTATACTTCGCTTCCTATACTTCGTACACTTTGTATACTTCCGCTTCGCTCTGCATAGCTGCAGTTTATTCTAGTTCGCAGTTTGTCTCTGCTTAGCAAGAAGTGTGCCGGAGATTCATAAAACGATCAAATAGCATATCCGCTTTTCAAGTTCTAAAGAGCGACTTTAAACACGATATTACTTTTAAGACACCGATGCATCAATCCCCAGCGGGTAACCGAGACGCTCACGCCGCAGCCTGAGAACATATACATCGCGCTCCTCCGAAGCAATATTCGGCTCTGGAAGCGTAAAGAAGCAAATACCCTAAAAATACTCGGAAATAATTGCGCACTATAGGAATAAGTAACGCGCCCATCCACGTACTCACAAAAAGCTGACTAGAAAAAGCTGACTAAGGAATGAGTTGCAGAAGGCTCCAGGCGGGCACCTATTCGCACGGTACACAATGGAATGTATCTCTGAAACTTCGGCAAGAACTACACGTACTGCCCCGTGGATGGAAACTCCCTCTAGGTTATGGTGTGGGGATGCCGAAACAATCCACGTATCCCGACCACTGAGAAACAGAGCATGCTACAAAAGCCCGACGACGTGCGCGAGGCGCTACCAACGTCACTAAACCCTCAGGACCAGCTCCGCACGTCGCCAGTCCGGACCAGGTCCGGACGTCGCCAAGCCATGGCCACCTGAAATTAAGAAGGGACCTGCTTCTGGGAGAACAGAACGTGCGCCTAGTAAGAAAATGAAGTTTAATTTCAGAAGCGAAGCGTTTCTTAGCGAATTCTGGGACTTTGAGCGTATCTATCTACCATTCTATCTAGCCGCCTAAGACGTTGTGCTCCTGACCGTTTCCTTAATGGGATGCATATCAAAATTGGTTTGGCATAACATGACTGTATGACGAACATAAATGACAGGTCATAACATGAAACTCATGACACGCACCTTATGAGTGCGTATGAGCCACACATTCTTGGTGTGATGTATGCAGCTCTTTGTTGGTGGCTGCTTCGCATTTCATCGACTCTCACAATGCAGCTGATGTATGAAACAGAATGTAGCCAGAAGAGCCAAAATAGGGCTAGTTGGTTGTGCCTAATCGATGCTTCCAGCACGCTGCTCAAAGAAGTAACAACTGTGTCAGTTGTTAGTACGCGCTCCCCCTGTGCGTACCTGTGCTTCATTACTTATTTTTGAACACTGCAAGTATCGAGTTGTGACAGTTGTTAGTTTGCGCTAATCCTGTGTGTGTGTGTTCTTTTCGTGCGTCCTTTGTGCTTGGCCAGCATGCTGCAATTTTCGAGCTGCTTGCCGTTCTAATTCGTTGTTGTCGCATTCATTGCTTCTCTAAAAGCTGGTAAGGGTATCGCAAGAGTAAAAAAGCCGTGTTACTCTTCAGAGCGTTGTTTTACTCTCGAAAGCATCGCATAGAGTGAAGTGCACGTTCACTCTGTTCGTAAGGAGAGAGTGAAATTGTGTTTATACTCCACCTCAATCTGAGAAAGTGGAATGCCCGTATACTCTTCTGTCATGAGAGAGTAAAACTCATTTCTACTCCTCCTGCTCCTTGCATTATATATATATATATATATATATATATATATATATATATATATATATATTATAATGAGACGACGCCCAGTTCGGTAATCGAAAGGTTATATTTCAATGTCCCAAAGCGGCGCAGCCCGCGTGACAAACGAAGATGATGATTACAATGGTTTCTGTACAGATGAAGATGAACTATATAGTCAGCGCTCACACTATTTTCCCCCTTCGCGAAAGCGGGCGGCAGGTTAAGGGTAGGAACGCCGAATATATGGTTTCAGGCGAGAGACATGAGCGATCTCGGTGCTGCGGCGACGACGATCAGTAGCCGCGCTGGCTGGAGCGACGCGATAGTTCACGGCAGATGTCCTTTCCAGCACGGTGTATGGACCGAGATATCTATGAAGAAATTTTCACAGAGCCCAGGGGTACGAACAGGTGTCCACAGGAGGACTTCGTCGCCTGGACGGAACGAAACAACTCGACGTTTCGCGTCAAAACGGACTTTCCTCTTGTCCTGAATGGTAGCAGTGTTGGCGCGGGCAATTTCACGGCAGCGGGCGACGCGAGCAGCGAACTCTTCTGGAAGGGACGAAGATGGAACAGAGGGCGTGGATAAAAATGTGGTGTCCAGAACAAAAGTCGGTTCACGGCCAAACACGAGGAAAAACGGGCTGTAATTCGTCGTGCGTTGTGTGGCAGTATTATATGCAAACGTGACGAAAGGGAGTACAGTGTCCCAGTTTTTGTGATCTGGCTGAACATACATGGATATCATGTCGGACAAAGTTCGGTGAAAACGCTCTGTAAGACCATTTGTTTGCGGATGATATGCTGATGTGGTCTTATGTACGGTGTTAGAGGCCTGGAGGACTTCAGCAAGAACATGGGAAAGAAATGTCTTGCCACGGTCACTAAGGAGAACACGAGGGGCACCGTGGCGCAAAATTGGCGCGCAGGACAAAATCGGCTACTTCCGAGGTAGCACCAGAGGGAAGAGCTGCCGTCTCCGCGTAGCGGGTTAGGTGGTCCACGGCAGTAACAATCCAGCGGTGACCGGCTGGCGTAAGCGGGAGGGGTCCGTATAAGTCGATGCCCACGAAGTCAAAGGGAGCGGACGGGCACGGCAGAGGTTGTAAAGGGCCTGCGGGAAGAGATGTGGTACGTTTTCGGTGTTGGCATGACGCGCAGGAACCGACGTACTTCGCCACACTTGTTGAGAGGCCAGGCCAAAAGCACCGAGTTTTGATGCGCTCGTAAGTCTTGTGAAAACCCAAGTGGCCAGCTGTCGGGTCGTCGTGCAGGGCTTGTAAAACCTGGAGACGAAGTGAACGAGGGACGACTGGAACCCATTGGTTACCGAGAGGGTGGTAAATGTGCCTACATAACGTTCCATCTCGAAGTTTAAAACGTTCAAGCTGTCGTCTTAAGCGGCTGTTGGGGGCACGGGATAAGCCTGTAAGCCGATCGATGATTGTGCGGCAGTATGTATCTGCATGTTGGAGCGAGGTGAGATCTGTGGATGAAAGAATGTCCACTGAGGCAACGGACTCTTTCGGACTACCGGCCGTCTGCTTGGTCACTTGGCTGGTTGGTGATGAACAGATTGAAGGCGACACTTGGGCGCTTGGCGAGAGCGGGCACCGCGACAAAGCGTCAGCATCTTGGTGTTGCCGACCCGACCTATATGTGACACTGTAGTCATACTCTTGCAAACGCAGTACCCAACGGCCAAGGCGTCCCGACAAATTCTTGAGAGACGATAACCAACACAGAGCATGATGGTCAGTGACGATTGTGAAATTCCGGCCGTATAAATAAGGGCGAAACTTTTGTACGGACCACACGACGGCGAGGCATTCTTGTTCGGTGATGCTGTAATTTCGCTCAGCAGGAGAAAGAGTGCGGCTCGCGTAGGCCACGACTTGTTCTTCGGAAGCGTGGTTCCGCTGCAGCAGGACGGCACCGATGCCATGTCCACTTGCGTCAGTGTGTAGGACAGTAGACGCTGCAGGGTCGAAATGCCGAAGCACTGGCCGCGATGTGAGGCATCGCTTGAGAGTGTGAAAAGCGGCTGCGCATTCATCCGACCAGACAAAAGGTGCGCTCGCGGTCAAAAGCTTGTGCAAAGGAGCTGCAATAGTGGCGAAATCACGCACAAAGCGGCGGAAGTACGACGCTAAGCCGAGGAAGCTGCGAAGGTCTTTAGGTGTGGTTGGTGTAGGAAAGTGCAGTACTGCAGCAACTTTGTCAGGATCGGGCTCAATGCCATGCCTGCTGACAACGTGACCTAATACCTTGATGCTGCGGCTGGCAAACCGACACTTCTTAGTGTTTAGCTGGAGACCGGCCTTAGCTAGACAGGTCAGAACTTCGTCTAGCCGTTCCAGGTGCTGTGAGAAGCTGGATGAAAAGATGACGATGTCGTCCAGGTAGCAAAGGCAGGTCTTCCATTTTAATCCACGCAGTACCGTATCTATCATTCGTTCGAATGTGGCTGGGGCATTGCAGAGGCCAAAAGGCATTACATTGAATTCAAAGAGTCCATCAGGTGTGGCAAATGCAGTCTTCTCTTTATCGGACTCGTGCATCGGGATCTGCCAATAACCAGAGCGCAAGTCGAGGCTCGAAAAGTACTCGGCACCTTGTAAAGTATCAAGAGCGTCGTCGATCCGAGGCATAGGATAGACGTCCTTACGAGTAATATTGTTCAGCGCTCTATAATCAACGCAAAATCGCACCGAGCCATCCTTTTTTTTAACGAGCACAACAGGAGAAGACCACGGGCTTGCCGAAGGCCTGATAATGTTGCGTGCGAGCATATCGTTGACTTGTTCTTCTATAACTTTGCGTTCAGAAGCTGATACACGGTAAGGGCGGCGACGAATGACACGAGATCCGTCTGTGTCGATGCGATGAGCGGCCACTGTTGTTTGACCCAGGCCATCGGAACAAACGTCAAAGCAAGCGTTGTGTTTCATTAATATGGTCAGCAAGGCATCAGTCTGGGTCGGATTGAGATCTGTACTCAAAGTGGCCTTTAGAGCACGCGATGAACCTTCCGCGGGCGTACACTGTGGAAATGACGAGTAAGTTGAAACAGTAACGACACATACCGGTGCGTCTTCGGTAATGCTGGCAACAGTAGTCCCCTCTGGCAGCAGTAGGGCTTCTGGCGTCGTGTTGTAGGCGGTGATGCTTGCATAACCACGTGTGAACCGCACTAGACAAGATGCGATGGCGATGCCTCGAGAAATACAGCGCTGGCAAGGTGTAACCACCGCGTCGCCATCTATAACGTCTCGTGACCTGATCGTAAGTACACGTTCTTGCCCTGAAGGCAGGAGAAAATCCGCAGCTGTGACAAGGTTGGGCGGTGAAAAATCGGCAGCAGAAGAAAGCTCAGTGTCCGTAATACGAATGAGAGGTTGACCGCAAGAAATGACAGCCGACGAAGCCGATAGGAAGTCCCAGCCTAAGATTATCTGATGAGCGCATGAAGAAAGCACAGCCAGCTGTACATGATGGCGGACTCCGTCGATGAGAACGCGCGCAGTACACTGTCCGGTCGGGCAAATCGGATTGTCATTAGCGCCGCATAACAGGGGACCGACATAAGGAGTTTGCACTTTCCGTAGACGAAAACACAATTCGCGGTTAATGACTGAAATTGCGGCTCCAGTGTCTACAAGGGCGTCAACACAAACACCTTCCACACAAACAGGCAGTAAATTTGCTGGGCGAGACGGAGGAGTTGTAACGTTTCGACAACGAGCAGTTTCCCCTCCAAAAACTGCAGCTTCTAGTTTTCCGAGTGGCTGTCCAGAGAGATCGGAGCAGGACGCAAGGGTGATGTCGTACGCCGAAATGGTGACGGAGAACGGCGGCGAGGTGAACGAGAAGGACGAGGCATGGCTTGGGGCAGTGGAGGTGAGGGCGATCGACGTGAGGAGGATGGATACGGTGCTGGAGCGTAGGCATCAGATCTTGGGGCAAAGTCTCTTTCATAAGCAGAATAGCCACGTCGTTCATCCTGCTGACGGCGGCGGCAGAAACGGGATATATGGCTCCGTATGCCACAGTAGAAACAGACGGGGCGCGAAGGACGCCAGGTAGAGTAGTGTGGTTGCCCTTGTGCCTGTGCTGCCATCGAAGCCAAATGGTCGCACGGAACGTCCGCAGGCGCAGATGACATTGGTGCAGGGGCCCGTGATGCAACTTCTGCGTACGAAGGCATGCGAAAAGGTACAGGAGACGGGGCACGTGCGACGCTTGTCATCGATGCCAGTTCGTCCTTGATAATTTCACGCAGGTTGGGAGGAGGAGAGCGGACAGGCGAAGTGGCTGTGTTGCCCGGAACAAGACCGTGAAGTTCCTCTCTGACAATGGTGCGGATCAGGGCTCGCAATTCTTGTTCTCCAACAAAGCGAGCGTCAGAGGAGGCGTGTGGAAGGCGCATGGAATAGAGCACGTCCAGGCGTTGGCATGTGGTGATTATGTCCTGAACTGTATTTGGGCTCTGAATGACGAGAGCATTGAAGGCCACAGAGTTCACGCCTTTCAGTATGTGACGGATGCGATCGGCCTCCGTCATGTCACTCTGGGCACGGCGACAGAGAGCCAGAACGTCTTCAATATACGACGTATATGATTCGTCGGGCCCTTGGATGCGGGTTGCGAGCTTCTGTTTGGCTACCTCAGAGCGTCCTGCAGATGTACCAAATATCTGACGGAGTTGCGCCGTGAAGGCTGCCCAATCAGGAAAGTCACTTCATGGTTGTGGAACCAGGTTTTAGCCACTTCCCTGAGGTAAAAAGGAACGTAGCGTAGTTTGTGGGCCTCGTCCCAATAATTACAAACACTGGTTCTGTCATAATTGTCGAGCCACTCCTTGACGCCTTCACCGCGAAGGCCGGAAAATACCGGAGGGTCTCGCTGCGACGTACTCACTGTGTAGTTAGGCCCAACTGGCGGAGCAGAAGCGGTTGCGGCAGCGGAGGCGTTGTTTTGTGCCATCACAGTCGTTTGCGAGCACAACCGTCGACCAGACCGGAGCTCCAGGGGTGACCGGTAGAGCAAGAGGACGTGGGAACCACAGCACTCTCCACCACTTATGAGACGACGCCCAGTTCGGTAATCGAAAGGTTATATTTCAATGTCCCAAAGCGGCGCAGCCCGCGTGACAAACGAAGATGATGATTACAATGGTTTCTGTACAGATGAAGATGAACTATATAGTCAGCGCTCACAATATATATATATATATATATATATATATATATATATATATATATATATATATATATATATATATATATATATATATATATATATATATATATATATATATACATATATTGATGAGCTGGTATACCGCGAGTGATGACCACTCCTTATTAACCACAGGTACATACAGTAGAGAGCAATGCATTCGTCGCAACGCTGGAGACGACTAATAAAAAAAAAACGTTTCCAGCGCCTCCCAGTACTTTTAAGTGTACTGGAAGGCACTGGGATAAAGCCTAATTCCGCGTTTTTAGCTTTAGTTTTTGCAGTTAAATAAGCGAATGTCACCTCATGGAGTCGGTCGACGATCGAAACTACATTCGAAATGTTTTAAAATTTCAGTATCAACGTTTTTCGCTACGAACGTCGCGCGCAGAGTTTACTGCCCTAAAATAAATATTCCCTACGGCTAGAGTGGCCTATTACGGCTGTAGCCTCGGAACGTGAACAAGAATGACCGAAAATATGTCCAAGGGCGTGGCGAAAACTACCGTGTTCAATGTGCAGTTCAAATGTACAACGTTTTCTATATAGAAATGACTAACCGCTTAGCGAGTCAATGCGAATGCCGCACATATCTTCGGTTACGCTAATCTTGGTTACGGAGAAACGTGCCGGCTTGACGTTCTGGTACTGGGAAGCACAAAACAAACAAATGAACTATCTTGTGTTTGCTTGTGGTATGTACGAAGACACTCAAACCGGCGTTTCTAAACAAGAAATTGAAGACAGATGACTGACGTAATCAGTGAGAACATGAAAGAAAAGGGTCGCCCATGTCGTCTTCCAGTGTGGCGTTGCTTTATCAACGCCACACTGGAAGACGACATGGGCGACCCTTTTCTTTCATGTTCTCGGTAGCGTGTCGGACTCGCAGTCCTAGGTTCGTAGGTTCGAACCTCGCTCGCGCGACTTTTTTTTTTCTAACGTCATTTTTTTGTCGTAATGCTCAATATGTTATCATCACGATCTACGCATCAATGAATTGTGAAAAGCAACTTTTTGGCCCAATTTTGGCCCGAGTTTCGCTATATTTTTCTTGAGGTGTACTGCTACTCCTTTCGGAGAGGTCCAGCTACTCTATTCCGGGAAGAGTTATGCTAATCTGTTGAGGTGGAGTACTATAACCATTTCTGGGGGCATTGCTATGCTCTGCCTCAAGAAGAGGTAGGTGATTTACTCTGGAAAAGAGAGTTAAATATGGGACAAAATATTCGCAATGCCCTTAGACTGTCACGCCATCAAGCGGATGCCAGGAGGAGGGTTAGCAGACGATAAACGGGCAGCCGCTCCCTAGTTCGGCTGTGTTAGCCCGATTTTCAACGCGTTGGTTAGAACGAAACACTACGACTTCGCATGTTTCGCGAATCCGTGAACAAACCGGGCCGTCCGTAACAAGATAAGTTTGATTCTTTGAAGTTTCGTTAAAATACGTGGTAAAGCACCCTGGGCAAGTCGTGCTGCCAATGTTGGCACACAGCGTACACGTTTGAGATCCGCGAAATTTTCTATGGTCACGCAGGCTAGTGAAATGTTGGTGTCTGTCTCTTTATGTCGAAACTCGCGCTATTTCGCTTGTATATAATATCCGTCGGTGTTTTTGTGGTGTATGAAACCCGTAACATTATACGCGGCGCGTCGCATGAGCTCGCGATGTCCTCTTCTATAACTGAATAATATCAGGCCCCTCGTAATGAATAGGTGATACACTGAAGTAAGCGTCCCACATATTGTCAGAAAAGAGCTGTATGAATCTTGCGAGCGACCATTCAGTCATTCGGGACTGCACGCGCTCCACGGCTATCGTGAACTACGACCAAGCCCTGGCCGCGTTGCGGACTCAATGTTGTCCTCACCTGACGCATTCCGGCGGAGATTAAACGTGATTGATTGATGGACTATGTGTATATCTACGTTAGTGTACCCCAGCTGGCGAAATCTGATCGCCCGCCCCACTCTCAACGTCGTCTAATTCACCCGTGAGTTGCTTTCAAAGTCAGCGCTGCAGTGCATGTTTGTTAGTTTGTTGACAGGTGGCAGCACACTGCAAGCAAAGTGTTCTCTGAGCCCAGAACGCGGAGAAGGCGAGGCAGCTCTCGTCGGAGGAAATTCTTTGGATTGATTTTGACAGTGATGTTCAAAGAGACCGTGCAGCTTGACGACGAGGATTTTTCACTGGAGATTGACGGCTGTGAAATCACCGATAGCGACAGCGTCGATGGAGATGCTGCAGCAGCGATTCTCTTTTTAACGTATTTTGCTGGTTAACCATCCGTAGGGCAAGTTTTTCACAATTGCAAGTCACTTTGACTGTACTTGAGGTACGATAGTGTTTAGATCAAAATAAAAGCATAGTTTTTGTGATGCGGTGTACGTAGCGCAACTTTTGTGGCCGCATGCTGCCAACAAGCTCGACGAGCGGAAGAGAAACGTGCAATCGCGTCCACAAGCCGCGCCGCTGAGTCGTCATATGAACTTGACCATTACCGTCCGAATGGCTTCGTTGTTCAGAGATTCTTCGACGTTGCGGAAAGCTTACGTGCGCATTCGTTTCGAGGTGCTCGTTAAACCTGTAACATCCGAGAGAAGTGAATTGTGCACTCTGCGTTTCTCATCACACGAGTAATGATGACGGAGCAACATGTTTATACTATCGTCACGCTAAACATGCGGTCCTGTGCAGCAACGATGGCGTTATTCGCTGGGGGCCTATTACTACGGAAATCCGACAGGCAGGCACGGTACGTAGACTTGGAGTGTCGTTCAGTTCGTACGTTTTCTGTAGCGCGCGGGATTTCGAGGAGCATCATCGATGCACGGTAACAGAGCCAAATATAACCTCTAACACCGCGGAAAATAATGAGGTAGCGAGAATTTCGCACTTTCCATTGTTTGGGCAAGTATTTTGGTCTCATATCCATTTCAATGCATTTCATGACCTCATCCGGTGAAAGTGGCACGGGCCGTGCGTCCGCACGTCTTATCTGTTCCTATGCTAACTAACGGGTAGACCCTCCTCCTGGCGCCATCTTGAATCGCACAGCGCGCCGCCTATAGTTCGTGGGCATTGCGAATACTCTCCCAAAGAGAGTGCCCAGCACTCTCTTAGTTTTTAGAGTGATTATGCCTGGCAGCGTAACACATTTTTCTGAAACAGGTTTGCGTAACCATCCCTTTTTCCATATCTTGGAGAAATGTAAAGGAACTGCACTTGACTTAATCAAGTTGAGAAGACAAGTATGAAAAAATTGCCTTAGCGCACATGGGACGTGCGATGGCAGCAGGGGGCAGAGGATAAGTTTTCCCGATGAACACTTATATGCTCTCTTAAGCCTTATGAGCTGACACTTTTTTGTGAAGAAAAGAACTGCGCTCTTTGCGCATCGCGACCAAGCAAAGCCAGTGTAGTGCTCCTCACAAACGCAATAAAGTGCAGCACTAACTGAACTGTAATAGGAAGATCCGCAGCGTTCAAGCACCGCAAAGCACCCCATTCACTGTTCGAGACACGTGGGAAAGGAGTAAACATAATACCTCACCTTCGACTAAAGCAATGTAGCGAGTACGTCTAGTGGTAAGCGCATAGTTCAGGCAAATTCAAGGCCTTTGCAGCAACAAGACTTCTGGAGCATTTGCAAAACATTTACAGTGAGCTTGACTTATAATTATTCTTATACAAACGAATTCCTAGTCGGGTTGTCGTAAACGCTGGGCGGCTCTGCTTATTTGCGTGTCCGAGTACTGCTGCTTAACGTCGTTTCCAGGTAAAGTCAAACACTCACCCCTCCAAGGCCGCCGTAATTGACAGCCGGTGAACCCTCGTCGTAGAACAGAGGACGTGTGATAATGGCAGTCGGTATGATAAGGATGTTCTTACGAATTTCGTAATACGCATTGACTTTGGTCTCGTCGTAAAGCCACGTGGTCGTGTCGGCCCACCGATAATGGGAGGAAAGCGAGAGAGCCTTGATCCACGATGGAAAAAGGCGGTCGGGTGGTACATCGGGGTATGAACCTGTTAAATTCAAACAGAAATTTGATTTCAAGCGATCTCATGCAATCACTTCATATGTGCGCTTTGCTCTATCGTGTTCAATTTGTTCAAGATCAAATAAAAAAACTTCAACAAGAGAACCCCTAGTACCGCTGCAAAAGCAATAGTTTTAAAGGGTCCCTTAGCATCTTTCAGCGCGACACGCTACATTCTGCGCCGGCGACGTAACCCTGACTGCACTGGGTCGGCATCTCTTCGTGAAGGGACGATGAGTGCGCTCAAATGCGCGTGCGCAGACCAGCGAGGCGCGCGTGGCGGCGGCGGCTCCGGTGCGGCAGATGTGCGCCGTGTGACATGCATGCGCAGCACGGCTCTTGTACGTTCACGCGAAACCGCTCCGGCTCGGCCAGTGTAGCTAACGCTACAAAAAAATGGAAACACTGGTAGCAGCAACAACATGCCCTGCTCGAATCTGCCTCCAGCGATGCTGCCTCCTCGGCTGAAACGCCGCTAAGGGCGCCGAAGAGTGCGGACGCGCTCGCATGGAGCTCCGCAATTTTCGGTTTTTTGGTCAGTTCGTTTCGTGTGTGGCGGACATTTTAGGGGCGAAGCTCCTTAAAGCGGCACCCGTTCGTCCCTCGTAGTGCGTAACCACTTTTAACGCTAGTACCAAATCTTGACCTCCAAGGTGGTGCCGGTGGGAGATTTCTCCTGTGCGTTGTTGAACAATAAAAAATTCGCAGCGTGCGCGTTAACTAAAAGCCGAATTCTTCTGTCTCTCATTCCCCATTAGCAGCCATTGGCATGTTCCAGTAGGAAACGTCAGTAGAAGTAGAAGTGTAAGTGTTAGCTAAAAGCCGACTTCTTCTGTCTCTCATTCCCATTAGCAGCCATTGTTTACCTCCAAGGTAGTGCCTGGTGAGATTTCTCCTGTGCGTGATTAAACAATGAAAATTTTGTTCAAAACGCCGTTGATTGATGAAATAAACCAACGAAAGACGCCAGATGTTTTCTAAAGCAAGGTTTTCTAAACAATGAAAACTCACAGCGTACATGTAAAATTAAAGTGAGCTGCAAGTCGTCATAGCTCTCATCGAACCTTTAGTATAAACGCGCCCGATCTCACGTCGGTGATGATGTACTGGGCAGAATTCCACGGAAGATTCACGGTTTACCGATGAACCTCCGCAGCTTCGCCCACTCATCATCATTCACTCAGTGGATATGCTGTGATTTTTTTGGTTGTGACTTGAGCCACGAACATTTTAGACACCATTGGATACCAGTATTGGCCGGTGAGAGCCTGCCTTCTCCCTTTCTTGCGAGCCTGGAAGTACCAGGCCAAGTGTGAAGCCTAACGACGAGATGGCAGCAGCGACGCCTCCAGCGTCTTGACGGGGTACGAGCAGCCGATGGCCACCTCTGCTCCTGTGGCTCTGGACGCGGGCCGCTCGCGTTCTCCGCGCCTTACTGAAGAACCTCACAACGACATGCACCGATGACATGGACTGCTGAGAGGCAGACGCGCATCATCTTGTGACATCGCGAAGCCTGTAATATCTCGGACGCCGGCACTCCCAGGAGCTGGATGGAGATTGACAGTTAGCGCTGACGCTACGTCAGCGAAAGGCACGGGCTCGAGAGCGCAAGCAACCGACGCCGGACCATCACGACATCCCCACTCAGCCACTACCCTCTGAAGAAGGGACCAAGGAGCGTCCGTGCAGGAAGCTGAAATATCGCAGACTGCCATCTCTTCCGAGAGATGATTTCAAGGTCATACTGAGGCCGCACCAAGGCCTTCCCATAAAAAGTCTTACAGGCCCGACGCTCGCCGACCGGCTATTGCCGCATGTGGAGGCTTGATTACTTGTGAGACGTTCTTGCTTCGCATCAAGCCTGGCTCGAATATGTTTATAGTTTGTACGCCGCACCAAGAGGTTGCAGAGAAAGTCAGTCGCATCGCTAGTTTGATAGTTAATGGACGGCCGCATGCAGTCAATGCCTATGTGGCGACCAGCGAGAGCGCCACCCGAAACGTGATACACGGACTTCAGCTACACATCCCATCCGAAGATATTAAGGCAAATCTCAGGATGCGTACCCAAGGCGTGGACGTCTTACAGACACGGATGCTCGGCGACATGAAAACGGCGGTAATCACCTTTCATGGTGAACTTGTACCACGCTTCGTCTATTACCGTGGCGGCAAGTTCCCTCGCTACCCCTACAAGAACACCATGCAAGTGTGCAAAGTCTGTTACCACGCTGGTCATAGGTCTGACGTATACCCTCCACCTGACAGTCCGGTGTGTCGAATTTGTTGCCATGCGAGATCCTGTTCCCAGTCACGGATGCTCGCCCAAGTGTGCGACCTGCGGCGAAGACCACCTCACGGGAGATCGCAATTGCAAGAAGAGGCTGAAACCACTGCGACACAAACACTCCAAAACTTTGAACACGTCAACCTCGCACCTGGGAGGTTGACGTGGAGGTCACGGTTCGACAATGAGTAAGAAGCAGCTCCGTTGGTTCAGCTCGGAAGCCGAAGCGGACGCCGCGGGCATCGCCACTATCCATCAAGTGGATACACTTCGTAACGCACGCTCACACGTAAACCACATATACTCGGGGACAACTTTCTGTGGCAATGAAGGGAAAGCTACAGAGCCACAATGCACGTATCCTACCACTAGTGAATGTAGTCCCACAATTGCGTCCGTATTTTCTGCGTTAGATATATAAAATACTCCTTCATTTTCTACATGTAGCTTTTTGAAACGGAACGCAGCGCACACAAGCGAGACATTTGTATTTCTTCTACTTGCTTCACTGTTTACTAACAGAGGCCCTGGACCGCTTCCGGTTTCCTGCGCTAGTGTAGGCTAGCAGTTTTGGCGGGGAACAAAAGCCTTGGCGAGTAGCCCATAGAGTTTCCACACTTTTCTCCCTGTGTCTAGCAAAATATTTGAATGAAATATTCTTCTAAGCTACACACAACACTAAAAGAGTTAGTGTTTAACTATAAGCCCCTTTCTTCTATGTGAAACTGGAAAAAGAGTATTCCCTTACTCTGACAAATCTTTAAAAAAACGCTTTACGCTTCGGTGTTGCAGAATAATAAAGGAGGCGACCGGAAGTTTCTTGGGGTACACCACGTGCTCCTGCTATCGCAATCTTGAAACCGTCTATACGTTTTCACTTTGCGTTTTTGCGTGAGTGAAAAAGTCGCGCCTTTTCCCGTACTTTAGACGCCAAGCAGCGTTTGCGTCGAAATGCAACGCTAGCCATCACTTTCCACGGCGTTTCGAGACGCACGCCAAACCGGACTCCTTCGCATAGCAGTACATGTGCAGACGCTCCACCCCCGTAGCTTTCCCTTCATTGCCACAGAAAGTTGTCCCCGAGTATAGAGACCTGTCATTGGAACTGCCGCAACTTTCATAGGCGCGCGGCAGTTCTACTGCAGTTCATACAGAAAAGATCTGTTAAACCAGATATTATTTGTCTGCAGGAAACAGGCGCCAAGCCGGTCACGCTACGGCGTTATTATATTTTCCAGTACGGACGTCGCAAAAATGGCGACGCTGGTGGCTAAGGATATCTCATCGAATGTACGTTTTACATCAGGATGTCAAACTTCACACCACGTTATTGAGATTTACGTACGCAAGCACAGCGAGCCCAGCACCTTTATTGTAAATGTGTACAGCCCGCCCAAAGAAAAGGGCACAGATTTCGTAGCTCTGGTTGATGGGACAGTCTCCCTTTTGCGCAGGCAGGATCGCCTCATTTTCCTGGGTGACTTCAACGCCCATCACACAACCTGGGGATAGACGCGCGACGCCCCAAAAGCGAGACTTTAAGAAAAAGCTATAGAGAACCACGGGCTCCATCTCACCACACTCCCCCGCACTCCCTACGCGGTTGGGAAACAGTGTCAGTGTCGACACTTCTCCCGACTTAAACGTTACGTTAAACTCACCTGACACCGCCTGGACTAATCTGGACAAAGCCTTAGGCAGTGACCACTACATCATTAGGGTGTCCATAGCCTTGCCAAAGGTCCGTAGTACTGACTGGCCAGGTGACGATAACTGACTGGTCCAAATAGAGACAAATTCCCCTACCACCAAACACCCTTCAGGATGCTAAAGCATGGGCCAGTTACTTTCGTGATGCGCATGGGTCCGTTTCTGAACGCCTTGCCCTTACATAGGAAGCATCGATTGTGGACTGGCATCTCCTTCATATGTAGGAAACTAGACGCAGCCTAATTAGGCGATGGAAGCGCCAGTGCCTTAATCGTAGGCTGCGTCTCAAAATAGCCGAAGTTTCGGAGCGCGCCAACAAATGTGCTCGCAAATTCGAGAAGGAAAGCTGGCTGCAGTTCTGTGACTCCATGAGGGATACGTTAAGCACGGCGAAGACATGGGCTATTTGCAAAGCTTGCTTGAACCTGGTAGTGCGAAATCTACGGTATCCCGGACGATTCGGAGATTGGTGGGTGATTTCGGAGGCACGGAAGAACAGCTCTTGAAAATCCTCCATGCGAAATACGTAGGTGACACCGGTGGTCCACCATGCACGCTTGGATACGAGGGTGTGCCAAATGCAGTGCCGGACGAGCCTATCACAAGGGCTGAACGTTTTGCTGCGGCGCAATCTGCTAAGTCCAACACAGCACCGGGACCCCATCGCGTTACTAACGCCATGTTACGAAACGTTAGTGATGATTGCCTGGATGAACTAGTACGATATTTTAATGAGCGCATTTTGCAGCCTGAGATTCTTCCGCCAGAATGGAAAGAGGCCTCAATCGTACTAATTCCCAAGCATGGCGAAACACCCACCTTACAGATGCTGCGTTCGATTGCTCTTGCATCATGTCTCGGCAAGCTCTTCGAGAAAGTCATTCAAACCCGCTTTTCTCACTATCTCAAGGATCTAGGTTTTTAGGGGCGAAGCTCCTTAAAGGGGCACCCGTTCGTCCCTCGTAGTCGTAGTGCGTAACCAGTCGTAACGCTAGTACCAGATCTTGACCTCCAAGGTGGTGCCGCTGGGAGATTTTTCCTATGCGTTGTTGAACAATAAAAAATTCGCAGCGTGCGCGTTAACTAAAAGCCGAATTCTTCTGTCTCTCATTCTCCATTAGCAGCCATTGGCATGTTCCAGTAGGAAACGTTAGTAGAAGTAGAAGTGTAAGGGTTAGCTAAAAGCCGACTTCTGTCTATCATTCCCATTAGCAGCCATTGTTTACCTCCAAGGTAGTGCCTGCTGAGATTTCTCCTGTGCGTGATTAAACAATAAAAATTTTGTTCAAAACGCCGTTGATTGATGAAATAAACCAACGAAAGACGCCAGATGTTTTCTAAAAGCATAACGAAAGAACGCCAGATGTTTCTAAAGCAAAACGAAAAGACGCCAGCTGCTTAACGAAAGACGCCAGATATTTTCTAAAGCAATGGTTTTCTAAACAATGAAAATTCACAGCGTACATGTAAAATTAAAGTGAGCTGCAAGTCGTCATAACTCTCATCGAACCTTTAGTATAAACGCGCCCGATCTCACGTTGGTTATGATGTACTGGGCAGAATTCACGGAAGATTCACGGTTTACCGATGAACCTCCGCAGCTTCGCCCACTCATCATCATTCACTCCGTGGATATGCTGTGATTTTTTTCCCTAGCCACATGTATGGTTTCCGCCACGACCTCTCAACACAGAACGTTTCCCTCCGGCTTTGGGACGAAATACAACGCGATTCCCTCGGGCACGGAGCACATCTTGGTTGCTCTTGACCTAAAAAGCGCGTTCGATGCCATTGGCTACAACCTCATCTTGCAGGAGCTCAGCTCCTCTAACTGTGGCGAACGGATAGATCGTCATATCCGTTCTTTCCTCACCGATCGGACCGCAGCAATAAGCTTAGGAGCCATTATATCATCGGCTTTTCACATGCTCAGTAGGAGAACGCCTCAAGGGGCCATATTATCTTCTTTACTCTTTATTATTGGGTTGGCATGCTTTGCCCGCTACTCGAGAGATCGAGTCTATACCAGACTTGGGCTACGCCCTATACGCCGATGATACAACCCTTTCGGCGACCCGAGGCTCTCTCGGCCACAAGGAAGCTACTCTCCAAGAAGCAGCTGACAGTGTATCTTTTTGCGGAGAGCTGCGGTATGAACTGCTCCCCGGAAAAATCAGTATTCATTCGGTACAAGGTAGGTGTTACCAAGGTAAACCACCATTTGCACTGGAAGTAGGTGACCATTCTATACGAGAGGTGCCGCGAACACGTATACTTGGTCTCTGGGTACAGAAAAACAGGGACGCTGACCACACCTTTAAAACTCTTCGCACGACTGTGACACAAATCGCGCACACGGTCCCCAGAGTCAAGCACCGTCGCAAAGGCTTTGGAGAGGCGGACACGCTCCGCATAATCTATGTCTTTGTAATTAGTAGGTTAACGTGCAGTCTCCCCTAACAAGAACTCAGTAAGACTGAGATTGAACAAGCGGATACCCTCATTCGAACCACCTACAAGGCTGCCCTCGGTCTACCAAACGCAACATCCACAGATCGGCTTCTTGCCTTCGAGGAGCCCACACCACACCTTCGAGGAGCTTAGGGCCGCAGTCCTAAGTTCGCAGTGAGAAAGACTTAGTCTCCCGCCTTCCGACAGGGAAATCTTACGTGGCTAAGGATATCCTGTACGGTACCAATTTATTGACGAGGATCTGGTGCCCCTTTCCGTTTGTATCCGTGCGCAACCCTATATTTCTCCTATACCGAAAAACATGAATCCCTTGTACCACCGAGCGAGTTGCAACGCCAGAGCAAGGCAACTGAACAAACAGTTCGGAATGGACCCAGACACAACTTACAAAGACGCAGCCCGCTGCGGCACTCATGGCTTTTCGCAAGCCGCTGTTCGCTCGGCACGCAGCCGGTGTTTATTCACCTGCGCTTCCAAAGACGTTATGTGGCAGTGATCTTATATCCTCACGGACTCACAAATAGCGTGTCATTATTTCACTAACGGCCCTGTACCTGCCCGCGTCGCCCGGCTCTAAGCTGCAGCACTAGGCCAGGAACGTTGCATCAAACAGTGCCCCGAACATATAGCAGAAACGGATAACGATAGAGCGGACAGTGCAGCTCAAGCTATTACTTATCGAGCGACTGTCCCTCGTCCCGATACCCGTCTGGTTCTCCAGACTCCACACACTCCTCGGGATGTCTTAGAACAGCAGCGTCAACAACGACGGCGATACTCTACGCCCCACTCTCGGCTAGGTGTTAAAGAAGCGCATGAGTGGCGCCGCCTGCAGACGAATACATATGCGCACTGCGTTTAAAACATGCCATCCACCCAACCGCATACGCGGGTGCTTACCCGTGATGTGGAGGACAGCCAACTCTTTCTCACATTACGTAGGAATGTGAATTAAGGCCCCCGAATATTAACTCGCCTAAGATTCCGGCGCAAAAAGTCAGGATGGAGCAGTGGGAGACCTTGCTCGTCAGCGAGAAAAAGGAGGCCCAAGTGGCTCTCCTCGACCATGCGCGGCGGGCTGCTGAGGCCAGTGGAGCCCTGTACTAGGGGCTCCACCCACCTGCTTCTCAAACCCCCTATCTTTCTTTAAATAAACGTTTTGTTCACTTCCGCGGCTTCATCGAATTCATTTTTGATTGTCACGACGGTTCGATTTTTCCACTATTGTATTAATTTCTGGTTTCGTGTACACATTTTTGCCAGTGAGGAGCTTTACTGCAGAAAACTTCACAAGTATTTACTTGTAGCTCAGGATTACACACATGTCGATGGTAATATCTTTCTGGACAAATCACTGCGAGGTCTGTAATACACGTCTGAACGCGACCAGCTTCGTAGAGGTTGCAGTGAGCAATCTGACGCTCTACACGATTTCCTTTTTGCACCTGACCTTGCAAGTAAGCATGGTAAACGTAGCAGCGTCCTCGTAGTTGCCAACCCCAGGTAGGGCGCCCTAAGCAAGCGCTAAGCGAGGCGAGGTGCTCCCGTGCGCTCCTTAATATCGGTGGCACTATTCCTCTTCCTCAAAGGCTAACGCCCAAATGCATCTTTTGCAGCAAGTTTGAGCCCTTTACTTGCAACTGCGACAGGCAATAAGTTTTGTACGCCGGGCGTGACTTCGGAGGGCTGTACATTGACAGTCTCGCAGCTGCAACTGCCGGTGCTCGTTTAGTGACATGATGCCCGATCTCGCTACCCAATGCTAGAATATGACGCCATGATTCGATCTTAGGAGATCTGCCAGGGACACATTTGGCCAAGCAGGAGTAGCAGAAGCAGCAGAATCAACCATTTTCAGCAAAAGCGGGCTATGCTCGGGAAAAAAAAGATTCCCTGGATGATAAGTTCGGGCCCGTCACAAATTATGAGTCGCTCTCTTCAATCCTGCACGTGGGAAAGCAGGGAAGCCAAACATGTCATCATAAGGTAGGAAACGTCCGAACACTTGGCAAATAGCCTCGCCAGCCACATGTCGTGCGGTGTTCACGTTAGAGGGTCGGCACGTGATGCCGTCTGAACATTGAACGTCAAACAGCATGTCAAAGGGTTAAAACTGGTAGGAACAGCAGGGGCGTAGGCAGAAAATTTTTTCGGGGGGGGGGGGACCTCCTTGATCTGAAGTGGGGGCCGGGCAGGCAGCTGTGGTCGAGTGTCATTTTTTGCTCTGTATATCATGGCAAGAAAAAATTTGGGTGGCGCACGGGCCCGGTGTGCCCCTCCCCCCCCCCCACCTTGGCTACGCCAGTGAGCAAAACGAAATACCGTACACCAAGGAAAGCTTCATGTACATTCCCACCTAGCTTGCAGACCCTTCAGATGGGGTGTTTAAATTGAAGCACAGCCTAGTTTTTGATGTACGGAAGCTCTAGAAGTACCAGGATATTAATACGCATGCTTTAAATGACCTACTCGTCCTAAAATCACGCTCTTTATCGCGCGATCTCCTGAAGAAAGAAGTCAGTACTCACTGTAAAATTTCTCCACGAAGTCATCTTCAAGGCGTCCTCCTGGACTTCCAACGTAGGTCCTCATGTTGGCTAGTTTCTGGACGACAACCCTTCGATCGTCTCCTGTGACCCAACTTGATGACTCGAATTCTTCACGAAATGCGTCTCGGATAGTGGACAGCATCTTCTTTACTGCTTCTACCATGGACGGCCTGACCACTGCGTAGAGCGAAAAATGTTCGCGCGAATAAAATAAAGTCACAGTTTCGGCGCAACTGCGAAGCAATGAATGCGATAGCAATAAATTGGAACGTTACGCGAAGAACGGAAAGCAGTTCGAAATTGCCAGCGCGTCGCTCGAGCCCAAAGGACGCACCAAAAGAACGCACGCAGGACGAGCGCGAACTAATGCGTCACAGCTCGACACTTGAAGCGCACTGCTCAAACATAAAGCAGGACGCACGAAACGAACGAACAGTATACACACAAGACAAGCGCGAACTAATTGTCACAGTTGTTACTTATTGCTGTTTGAACAGCGCGCTTCTTTCGCAAACGCGGCCGCTGCAGCGAGCGAAGCGAAGCACCCCACCGGCCGCCCCTTCTTTCCTCGAGATAAGCGCTCGAAAGCGACCACGCCCTGTAGAGCGAAGAGCAACGGCGTTCGCAGGAGCGGGGCGACGATCTTTAAAGCGCGCCACACGCGCGCACATCGCGCCATCTATGTGGCCACTGAGAAAGCATGCTGAAGTACATGGTGTATATGAATAGCTCGCCGTTAGCAGGCTGAAAGACGGTGCTGTCGTGGCCTAACGTCTAACGCAGCGGGCTGCAAAGCGAGAGGTCGCCCGTTCGATTCCGCGCTTCGGAAAGTAATTCTGAATTATTTTTCTTTGTGGCTTTTCTGTAATATACATACTTATACATATACGGTGAATGACGGCGACGGGGACGGACATTTTCCAGCCGAGACTGTCCATATATTTGCTATCGCAATAAAGGAATATCACGATTCGTGAACTCCGGAGTCGACGGCATGCTCAAGTGGAAATGTTATAAGCTGTTTGCTCCATACATAAACGCTACGAGGTGGCCGTAAGCTTTTCTGCAAGATGAGCTGTTATGTGCATTGGCGTGCGCAGATTTCTCCATTAGAGCGGTGAAGTTGTACAGCACACCCCCCCCCCCCTCCCCGGCTCCCGAAGAAAACACACATCCCGGTGATTGAGTTTGATAGGAGGCAAACTTTGCAGTGGATGGAAAAATAAAGATTAGGTGATGACGCGCTTTTCCCAACCGCCGGGTAGAGGTGAGAAGTATGCAGTTGGTCCAATGCAACATCAGGGAAGCTCGGTCCGACTGAGTAAATGTATGGGGCAGACTTGATTTCTCCCTTAGGCGACAAGTCACCAGAGGGGGCGGTCACCTCCTGACACTGCTACCATGTTTGTGTACACGCCTATGGTTTGCGTGATGAGAGTGGGGCACGCCTGCCAGGCCGCGACTATAGACCATCCTTTATCGCCTGCCTTATGACTGCCACTAGATTGCGTGCGCACACACTACACTGCGGCAGAGGTGAACGCTTCTGGGCGTTTCTGCACTCCTGTGGCTTCGGTCGATAGCTGACTTGTAAGAGTGAGACACATGCATTGCACAACATTAGTGCAATTCAGCATTACTCTGCAGTTGGAAACATAAGCAAGGACTAGCCAACGCAAGACGACAGTTGAGCAAAATTAGCCTGTTAGCTAAAGTTAGGATTACATAAAGCGAGGTGGCAGTTGGTGAAGATAAGTCAGTGTTTGTGAACAGGCCGGTGACAGTAGGCAACATGAGCCCGTGAAAGCCAACCGTTAGCCTACAGCGGTGGCACGTTACTTGAAGGACGTTGGTATTAGGCGAAAAATTGGGGTACATTTCCTAGTATACATAAAGTGCCATATACGCTATTTTATACAGATACTGATATTTCGGTAATTGAAACTGGCGTTACGAACAGAAAGTGGGAACGTGATAGATAGATAGATAGATAGATAGATAGATAGATAGATAGATAGATAGATAGATAGATAGATAGATAGATAGATAGATAGATAGATAGATAGATAGATAGATAGATAGATAATGTGTAACAATCTATACGTGCCACCACGCATGCGTTACAAGGCACGCCTAATTTCATGAAAAGACTGGATGAGATTTGAGGAAGTGTTTGCATGGTATTCCTAAAAAGGAGCGAAGCACTCGGAATGAAAGGCGCCAAAGCCTGCAAACTCTACGCAGTGATGTGTGAAGGTTGCTGAACCATAGCTGCTTGTTACAAGTTCAAGACATGAAAATTCTGGCGCGAATAAAATACCTGCGTCCATGTTATTGGTACAACATTCCCGATCCTATTAGTTCACAACCATCTTCGCGGTATTTACTATTTCATCTAGCCGCTTAACAATTCTCTAAGTGTGCCTGCCGTTAAAAAATAAATAAGCAGTCGCACCTGTCTGATAGTAGGAGCCTACAAGTGCCAAGTACATCGCCTTGCTTGCGTGCTCGTAGCAAGCGTCACTTGCGGGTCTCCCTTTAGCCAGCGTACTGGGCAATGTGTAGGTCACCAGCTGCCTGTAGATGCTCCAGGCGACCAGGTAACGGAGCCCTCTCATGCCCACTGACTCGTTTTTCAGCATATCCACAAGACCAATCAGTGCGGTGTCTTCGACGACAATGACGTCCGCTGCTGTATAGGTGCCGTTGGTGTACTTCGAAATGGCATTCACCCATTGCTCTGGCAAGAACAAAAAAAAAACGAAAAACGGCATTTAGCTTTGGAAAAAGCAGCAGTACAAATCAGGAATTCACGTGCGTACGATTTTCGCGACTTGGTGTTATAGTGCAAATCCACACTACATCTTGCGTTTCGCGTTTGCGTAGTGCTTGCCGCACTCTATTGATGTTCAAAAACCTTAATGCCTAAACTGTGATGCACACTTTCGCGTTTCGCACAGAATGTTTTGCGATGAGGTATCGGGCCTATCAGGAAACATGCACGCACCTTCAGTGACGTATGGACTTGTGAAGATGTGGAGTTGGCCGATGTCCACAGGTAAGAGTGTTTCAACGGAAGGCTTATTGACCACGCTTCTAACTGCAGAAGAAAAGAAATGCGGCTGATACAGTGAAATATTGCGGGAGACAAATTTTCACACCGATATATTTGTTTGCGAGTAACGACGTAGCGTTCCCGCTGAAATGCCACTAGTATAGCAGTTGCGGAGAGAAAGCTGCCTACATGCCCGAATTACGAATGGGTTGATATCGTTTTAAGCGAAAATGAACTAGCACGAAATCAGTCGAGTTTATCACAACGCCCGTATGATATGCAACCTCAGCAACCTTTAGTAGACAACTTCGAAACAGGTGAAGCAGTGAAGTTGATATCAATCCCACCCCGCAACTGCGGTGTAATATAAGAGCTATATCCTTCAGTTTAATTAGCAACTACCAATCGTATTTGGTCGCATTTCGCGATATTAGTATCTTGATGAGTTATTTGAGACTCCTTGGATATATTTTCCCGCAAGAATCAATGCACAAGGATCATTGTTTCTCCTTCAAATTAATCGCATTTAAAAAGCCTATAGAGCGTACACACTGATAACACTATCGCTTTCTTTTTATCTGCTATTCTAGGTGCTCTCAGAAATATGACGAATTTCTTGCTACACAGTTTTTCATCAGGTCTCTATATCTGAAGAAACTAACAACTGTTAATAAAACAAACTTTCTGGTATTCGATGCGATGAATAATCCTGCTATATGTTATTTGTAAATCGTGTCTTGATGTCATATAGGAGGATCCACACGCAGTCCAAATGCAGTTGTATTTGCATCTAAATTGATTTACATCTAAAAATCTGTGATGAGAACTAATTATAAATAAAACGCGTTTTTCTCTGACCTGTATGTATAAAACCTTAGTCGTTTTTCAGCACTCGCCGTAAGTTCTACGACCATTCGGTGCTGCTCTTACAGGCGGGATAGGTCTTCTCCCTTTGTAGAATTCGGCATTCTTCTCACTTTGTGGAATTCGGCATTCTTACATGCTTTATGTTAATTTCGAAGCTTTTACTTGATTTGTTATTGAACGCTAACATGGCGCTGGAAGCCTTGTCAGGCAATCATGTAGCCTAGCTTTATGCCCCAACCTACTCGAATGTCATGCGTTCCTAAACGAAGAAACAAAAAGAAACTCTTCCTATTTAAAATTATCAGTACCCCTCGAGAGCTGCTCCTAAACATTCATCAACGTGCTTCGCCTAACTGCGTCATTCTTAGCAATAAACAGATTAAATTTTCTTACGAAATTTTTCGTATTCAGTAACATTGGAAGCAAGCTGAGCGTCACGGTGGGGCTTGACACCGTACAAGCGGAGTAATTCGGCATAAAAATCCGTCTTGGCACTGTCCGGGTATATGCTGGTGTAGTTTAGCCATCTTCGTTCTTCATCGCTGAAACGAAACTGCCGGGGAAAAAGAAAAGAAAATGAGGAATTGGCAATTTCCAAACACAGTGAATGGGAGTGATAACGCATTGCCGCGCACTGCATATCTCCAAGAAAATTGGTTAGCTGCAAATTTCTGGTTTCACGTTTATTATGAATAGTCTCCCTAGTAGAAAAAGGAAAGAAAAAATGTGGCAATATTTTTTCCCGCATTTACACAATAAGAACCACTGTAGCTCTCGTTAGCTAACGTACACCTGGACCTTTTGGAACACAATCTTGCTAAAACGACCACTCAGTACAAGTAAAGAATATTTGCATGAATATCTGACTGTTGAGGAGTAATAGACATTATTGCGGGACGCATGCTACTATTTTGTCGGGAATGTTTAGAGAGAGAAGATCGGTGCTTATCAAAGAATGGCTGAAAAACCAGGCACGTTTTCTACCTTCCCCTGATGTTATGCATTTTTAGTTGTGTTTGTGAAACAATTGCGGCTTCACCAACTCTGATCTTGCTAGTCAGATGAACAATAAAATATTTCAAACTTTAATCTTGATACCGAATCCGCAGTGCGATCTACCCCTATTTCTCTGTGGGGGTTTCTTCAACGAAATATTAAAATGTATTTGCGAAGAAGCGCACAAAGTCACAAAAAATGTCTTCCGATAGAGTCCTTTCGAAAACTAATTATCAAACAATCGAAACTGTGGGCCCTTTATAAGCAAAACCATAATACCTATGACACAGAGGAAAAAAAAACATCTTTGACCCGTTCGTCATAAAAATCAGTATATCACGAAAAAGAACCGTGCCTTGAAGAAGTAGTTGATTGTTTATTGCATTTGCACATTGATGTACGAGAGCTTGCACAATGACTATTGACGTTTGGCATCTATAGCACCGTTCGACGTGGATGCACCTCGGTTCAAGCTTCATGGCACATGTATATCTCGACGATTAACGTCCATGATCCTGATTGAAACCTTTTGTGGGCTGAAGTAGTTAGCATACACCTGGACATGGTATGCGGTGAATCCCGCGGAAAGATGTCATCAAGAAGCACATAATAAACACTGATACCCGATATGTACTCACTGAAAGTGTTCTTATCTAACATAAAAACTGCCAACGCTCATGAGCGAGCGCTCCTCAGTAATAAAGCAACCTACGCCTGTGCCACGCCTGTGCTGATGCATATATACCACACATCGCTTCAGGAACGTAAGAGCCAGGGCTCGTACTGGTTCGTGGCTTGAGCCGTGAACGCGTGAAGACGTTGCGCCTCCCGCTGCTGTGTCTCTGAACCAAAGCAATCACTGCGAGATAATCGTACGTCGACATAATTACCTTTCTATGCCGGGCATTGCCGAAGCTTTGTTAGTCGGTGCTATCGCACTCGAAGAATTATTGCGCGGAGAAAAACCGTGGGCGCATGTAGAAGCTGCAATACTGTGGCTACCAGCTGTCACACGCTAAAAGGAAGCGAAAGGCCAAGCATGCAGTGTGCCGTCACCGAACCAATTTACCGTGTACAGCTAATTGCAGCGACCGTAGAGTGAACTACAATATCCCACCGCACGCCTGCTCTGCGCTGAAACTACCGAAGCACTTCCTGTCGGCGGTCTTTACTGTCATGATATAGTACTTTACTTCACCGCTCCCAGGCGCCGCCCCCGCTACCACTGGAAGGGGAGAAGGTGTGAAAGATATAAGGCATGTTTGTGCATCCTCGTGCCTGTGCGATAGTAGCGCAGCGGGTAGAGCACCCGTCAACTATCGCCGTGGACCGAGAGGTCCTGAGTTCGATTCCCAGGTAGCCCAAATCAGCGAAACCTTTACAGCAGAGCTGACGAGATTTTTCGTTATGCCGCGTGACGTGACCTGAAAACTTCACCATCATGAAACGGCAGGCGCTCTTTTCGTCCTCTTCTTCAGCTTCTACGCCGCGCCCAGAACGCCTGCACCCATTTTTTTCGGCGTGAGGTGCAATAACTCTGATGGGCGAGAGAACGAGTACAGAGAGAGAAATAGAGAGGAAGAAAGATATAGAAAGACAGAAAAAAAAGAAATAGATGAAGAGAAAGGAAAGAAAGAGGCAAAAAGCAGGAGGTGAAAGAATGAGCAAAGAGAGAGACAGAGAAAGAAAGAGGTCGAAAGAAAGGGAAAGGGAATAGAGCGAGCAAAAAAAAAGGACAGAAAGAAACAGACACAAAAAAGAGGGAGCAAGCATAGAAATGCATGACACAGTATAGCAAGGGGTGTGAAAGAGAAGTAAGGGCGTGGAGGAGGGAAAGGAGGAGGTGAGAGGGTAAAGCATATAGCATAGTCTTGTATAGTATAGTATAGCAAGGCGTGAGAAATGGAAGTGAGGGTGAGGAGGAGGGAAAGGGGAGGGGAACGTCACAAGCTCCGCTGCTTCCGCACTGTTCGCACCTCTAGCAAGGTCAATTCGTAGTGGTCGCGCAAGCCAGAACGAAAAGTGGTCGAGCAATTACTGCTATACATATTAACGCAGGGCGTCATTTGAAGCGCGACTAGGTGAAGTGGGGGCAAATAACGAAAGCAAAATCTGAAATGATGTTTTTTTAGATTGTTGTGAATTTTAAACATGACAGTGTAGACCAGTAATTTACTGTACGACTTATCTGGCATTTGGCTAAATAGCTGACTGCCTCATTTATATTGTTCGACCGTCAGAAACGAGGGCGTATGTAGGCAGTTTGCTAGTTTTCTAGTTCGGGGCATTGTCAGGTGAAGAAGGCAGCGCTTACTTTGTGCAGTGGTTTTGCGCGCATCCTCCGTACGTTATTTCTTTACACATGTGTTGTTTAATTTAGAGAAGATAAACTAGTTGGTAGAAGTTGCAGATAACCGTTGCTGTGAATACAGAATGCTTTGGCTGCCGCACGGCCGGCTTGCCTTTCGTGACGGCGAATGCGGCACTCTGAACGAAGAAATGCTGCGCTGTGTAAGGCCGCCAAAATGATGCTTGCACGGCTGCTGTGTCGCTCCAGTGGCTTTCCTTGATTGGACAGCGTGCGTTTTTGAACTATTTTGCTATTGTTTTCTTTAGCCGCTGCAGCTTCAGATATTTTTTTTATCAGGAATGTTTGTTTCCGTAGCGGGAGCTTTAAGAAATGTGTCCGAACTCCTCAAAAATCAGACAAATGCAATATTTGCTCGCTGCCTTCATAATTGATGTTTCTGTAGCGGCAGCCATATTAAGATGGTTCAAGACATCATTAGAGAGCGTAATTTAAAAAAGTTAACAGAATTAACATTTGTATTAGCGAAGTTAGGCTGTTATGTCAAATGGGACAATTGAAGTTGTTAATGCGAAAAACCCATCGCAGCTCTGAGATATAGAAAAAGCGGCATGTAGTAATTACTGTGGCGTAATGAAATTCAACCAAGTTCAACGGCGAAACCAAAAGAGAACCACCGATTAGCGCAACAAGTAGACGAGTAGAATGACGTCACTGTTGAAGACACCGATTTCAGAGGTGTGGTTATTCCGCGTTCGCTAATGTACAAGTGCAATTCGCGTTATAATCGCAGACGCAGCGTGCACACTTACACAACGAAGGCGGTTGATCGTTGATATAACCAGGCTTACTAATTCTGGACATCTCAGAAGAATATGTAAGTTTCGCTATTGCGCGTTTCGGTTTCGGTATCGCCGCTGAATTTAGGTGAATTTGATTACTTCGCAATTATTAAAGTATCGTGAAGGTTACTTCCCTAATTTTCAAGGATTTCGGACACATTTCTTGAAACCCCTGGTATATTGAAAGTACACTACTTAGCTAATAAAGCAAGCTTATTTCTGAAATATTACTTGCTCATCATTCTTTCCTGCGGAGTAAAACCATTAGTGAGCCGTAAAGATGCAAAATAAATCCATTAGTTCTCGAGAACACGTCTGAAGCAGCACTTCAAATACACGACAGTTTTTCACCATGTAGCGTGAATGCGCGATGTCGGTAACGTTTCCGGTTGTGACGTCATATTAATTTTCTTTTGCATGCTGTGCGATGTCCCCACGCAAAGCATATGGGGACCGTACCAAGTAGGCCCTTCTGTGGAAGTTTCGCTACCAGTTTACGTATTACTTGCCACTAGTGCATAGCTGCCCCAGTTTTCTTCTGTTATTTCGTTGTGATCTGTTCGTGCACATTTTATCGAGTGAAATCTTGATGGACCCCAGCTTAAAACAGCTTCGAGTTAAAAAAAGCCATTCTGAATTTGGTGGCAGGTGACAGGGTGCTGATTTAGCTACGTTAAACGAGTGTCTAACAGCAGCGAGAGTTACCTGAGGATGCTGAATGGTTCTAGTGATCGCTATAGTTAACCACGTTCTTTGTAGATGATGCTCATTTGTTCACGTCTACACCATAGTGCCTCCATGAGCTGCCATCAAGATAGGCAATATACACGGTGATTTCTTTAAAGAGCACAGATCATTCATAAAAATGTTGTGACAGTCAGGCTCCCGCCGGTATTGCACAATCAGTTTACGTCGAGGCGGAAGTAGATTGCCGAAGCTAAAGTGTAGTCGCTGTGACTGAATAACAAAAATTGGTTCATGAACATTTTTTTATTGACTAGAGGGCATTTTATATAGGAAAGTTGGAGGGCGTCACAATTTATGACACAGCCATTTCTTTCATATCTCAAAGTTGCACGTAGTTACCGGTATCCTCAACAAAATTTATTGGCCATATCGAAAGCGACCTCTCGCACTTCGCAGGAAACATGGCGATCGGTTACGTGCTAACTGGAACAACCCGTGGTAAAGAAGTGGCGAAATATTGCAGGCGTGTCACGGCAATATCTTGTCATGGAAAGCGGCAAATCATCTCACTTGCACCAGCTGATCGTCTGTCCCTTGCGTGTGATATTTAGAGCTTATTTGTTTATTTCGTGCACTGCGCGAGTAAGCGCGATATCCACCTTTTATGTTCATTTTATACAGCTTGAACTCAGCGGCAGCCACTGCGGCGTTTCTGCTTGCCCACAGCCGAAAGATTATTTTGTGCTTTTTTATAGCCTAATAGAGAAAGCGGTATGCACCACACAACGCACACAAAGATACACCACATTCTTTGTCGACTCGTCTTGAATGGAACTGCAGGTATCACCACGTGACGGCATGCGCTTGGCGTCCCGGTCGCTTATAATTTCTACACTCTTAGGCTACTTCGTGATCGCATTTATGGATACTTCGAATTATCCTAAATATTTGGAACTTGCACCGGACGTTTTACTGGGACGAGCTTCTGCTGCCATTCCATTGTACATGTTGGCGTTCTTCACAAAACTGGCGAATTATATGGTATTACCTTTCTGCATTTTTTCGCGTCATATCGAATAAAAAACCGTGACATTTCACCACGGGGGCATGCTACTTTCTGAAGATTCGGAATGATCGGCGTATGTTAATACGTAGTTTTGGTGGACCAACGCAAGGTTATGAATAGAATATGTGCCTCTAAGATACAAAGTGTACATCTCAAAGCAGTTTTCTCACCAAAAGAAGCCTCTTTTGACGATAGAATGCGGTATCCAACAGGTGAAATGAAAATATCGCCTCGACTCCCAAGTCGAGAGAACCTCTGATCATAATATCAACTGGATCGATAGTCGAAAGTCTTGACTCGTTGTTGAAGTCCATGTCCATGGATGTCATCCATGTCACCAGATACTGAGTCTGCCAGAGACATACGTAAAAAAAATACGCAGAATAAATGCGTCAAAAAGACAGGAAAAGTCTAAGGAGTGCGCTTACACTAACCCAGAGTCGTTCTTTTTAAACAGGAATTATTGCGCCTAGAAAATGTAAAACTGGGTTTGCATGGAGAACTAATAATATTATAATATATTTAATAACTAAATAAGAATTTAAGTAGACCACATATTTCTAGCGGAACAATATATGCTGGACGTTATGCGCAGACAAAGACGAAGAATATGCGGCGAAGGTTTCTGAATTAACTATATAAATGATCGGTTTACTATGGAAGAAAACAGCGTTTCTCTTTATTGCACATGTCATGTTGGGTAAGTATTGCTTACGAATGGAAAATCGTTGAAACTAGCAGGAGACAAGAAATATTGAATGCAAGATATCGCCGAATGGGAGCGCTAAATAAGACCAAACAAGCGGTACCTTAAGTACAAATCTAAACCTCCTTTGTAATAAAGTAGCTGTACAGTCGCAACTATGGAAACGCAAAAAGAAGCCCGATAAACTATCTAAGCATGGCTTTCAAATCCTCTTTCAATGCACCAGGAACGCGCATATCGGGCACTCTATCTGCAAGACCGCTCGAATATGACATAGCATGGACCAAAGCTGACGAAATAAGCCTGTTTACTTGGCCGTATGGACGTTGTCAGCTTCGGCAACTGTGATGAGCAAGCGGTACTGTACAAAGGCGATGACCGTACATTGTTTAATGGAGGGGGCAGATAAGCGAAATGTTTCCACGTGACCCGAGGGATGGATGTGACAGTATCGACCTCGTATGACCGCGTTTGAGTGGAGCTTGTCATCGCCAACGATGAAACGCGCCACGCGGTATTGTGTTGCCTGAAGGAACATAATTAGGCATGCTTGGGGATGGAACCAGATTAATGACGCCAGCACAAGTGGAGGACAAACAAATGTTAGAGAGGCTGGCCTTCTTGCAGGTGACGGTGAACCCTGAAGATTGCTATTTGAATAATAAATTGTGCGCGATGTAATAGCGGCATTTTATTTTTTCGAAGTGGTTAGATTACGGTTTTATTTTGGCGCTTTTGATGTGGCATACTTAAACGTGGAGTCGGTTGTTCTGCGGTACAGAATTTACCTTCATCTGCTTTATGGGCCACTTTCCTAGGGGACCCTGCGAGTATCCTGTTGCAAGTTGACGTGGACGGTATAATAAGATATTTTACGATAAAACAAACAGCCAACCGAGAAAGTGTCATGTTATCCGTTGTGGTAAGCGGTTGATGAAAACAGAACAAAATGAAGGGCCTAGAACACTTCACTGTGGACTTCGATTTGCGTCACTTAATACATATCAGTTGATACCAGCGCATGTGAAATGCTCGCGATATGATAGGACATTTGAAACCCACGTCGTTGTCATGGAACATACGTGTAAACACAATAACTTTGATATTAAGCGTCAATGGGCCACGAGGTAGATCGCTTTTGAAGAGTTTGTGAATCGTGAGTCAGTCTGGAAAAGTCGCTTTCGAAACATACGTACATGTTTGATGCAGTTTTGTGGTTAAGTTTGATGAACTGTGTTTCCCAGGAACGGTGTTCTCTGAAACTATGCTGTTTTGAAAAAAAAAATGTTCTAGGGTAATGAAGTGAACGATTGGCGAATTTAATAGCCGAGAACCGCAGGAACTATCCTCAAGGAGAACTTTCCGGCAGATCCCACGCATTGTGATAATAGACTTTATGTATAGCAGGCAGTGAGTTGAGCAAGCTGAAGTTTTTGGCCTTAGACCAAGCCTTACGAGGTGTAGCGACGTTTTTGTCTAAATTTAGTAATTCGGTGCATATCGCACGCTTCTCAGGCGCGTCGACTACTCTTGTTTATAAATAGTAGCTTATGAGCCGACTTAACGTCGGCACTCGTGGTACAGCGCAAACGCTGCTTTTTTCGAAACGAAGTGTTAGCGACGTTTGTTGGCCTATCTCTGCGGGGCGAGCATTGCTGAATTCTACCTTGCTAGAACATGCCAGTGTGTACATATGTAATGTTTATCACATTGCTATAAAGCGGACAACCAACACTGCAGCCACGACAGAGGTTATACAATCACTACAGGCTACCACAATTCATTTATGTACATCCTGTACTACGCCATTGCTGGCTGCTGGTGGTTGCAGCGCCTCTATATGGGTGTGGCTGCTGCATTAATATCGCCAACAATAACAAATAGTATGTCTTCCTCTCGCTAAAACTCCGCAATATTTCTCACAAATTTCCAATATCTATTCTCGCTATTCCTTGGTTGCTATAGAGTGTAAATCACGTTTCGCACATGTCATACAACGGGTGGTGCCTGTCCCGTACGTCATGAAACACATTCCTCCGGTCGCGTGTAGCGCACATCCTCATTCGAGTTGCGGTATGCGTAAATGCACTGCACCTGACCTAAGGAAAGTGTTATAATGACATGGCAGAGGCATGTCGCTAGAGACAGGCGGATAGATAGATAGATAGATAGATAGATAGATAGATAGATAGATAGATAGATAGATAGATAGATAGATAGATAGATAGATAGATAGATAGATAGATAGATAGATAGATAGATAGATAGATAGATAGATAGATAGATAGATAGATGCGGTGTCAAATGAAGCTGTGGCCATTTTGACTTTGAATATGTTATCTGTTTTCCTTATATGCGAAGGGTCTATTTCAATAAAGGAAGTAAAGAAGTAAAGGAAGTAAAGGAAGTAAGAAGTAAACAGAAGTTACATTTACCTCAGTCCTGTTGTCCTGGATAAGAGACATGCAGGACTTGTAGAGTCCCGCTGCTTTCTGCCAGGAAACCTGGTTTGACGGTGGTATTCTGCTTTCATTCAGGAATCGTATAGTTACATACCTTATGGTGACTGAAATCTGGAATGTGCGAAGTAAAGATGACACGTAAGCTTCTGCATGTGTTCTGCGTCGCGCTATAGCATTGCAATTAAGCACTCATTCTGTTACAATATCGCCGTTAGCAGTTCGGCGTTGGTCAGTGATTCCACATTCGCAAACCCCGTTTGATTCTCTCTTTTCGTAACCAGGACACCATGTGGAGCGGCCAGTACTGCCTACAATAGCAAAAACAACCTCCGTATCCGTATGTGCTGTAACGCATGCAAATGAGTCAGTAGATCACTTGTGGACCATCTTTATTTCTATATCAGCACGGAGCCAGGCAACTCCGAGGAGCGTGAGCGTTACGTGGAGGCCATGCCACTTCCCTTGCTTTTGATAATAGCGGTATTAGATACCACATTATGATCGTTGTATTCAGGCTGTTTATTTAGAGAAGGTGAACTGTACAAAAAGGTAATTCTTTTACCAGGGGCGTATCAGTAAACTGGACGTGGTAATTCGGACATTTCTTAGCACACTTTACATTTTTGACATTTGAAAGCACAAATATAAATATTTACCACACACTTACAAACAGTATATTTACTAGAGAACACGAATGTTTTCAATTAAGCGTTTCGGAACAGTGTACTGCTAATATATTGTCAAAATTAGAAACGTTCCAGCTTGGGCAACATCTTATGTGCGTTCAAAAAACAACATCCGCCACTTTTCCTGGCACTTCCATCGCTAGCACGTTGCACTTGTTTTTCATCTTCTTCGCGATGCATGCGACATTATCAAATCTGCGGTGGGGAAGTGCGATTGGTTTGATAACGCTACCTTGTTTATCTTGTTCAGTGTGCATGTCTTGTTTTTCACCTGATTCCGTCCTAATGCATTGCTGTCCAATTATCGGTTGGCGTATCTTGCAAACATGCGGCATTGTATGCTCAATTCCGCAACAGCATCACACTGACAAATACCACGGCACGGTGCCTATATGAATCGGGCAATTGGCTTTTTTTTCTTTTTTAAATGCGACACCCATAGCCTAAAGCGCAGAAGCAGCCACATCTGGCGCGGTCCCAACTATAAGCGATCGCGACTTGCGCGGCTCTCCCATGTCTAGATCGTACATGTTTGGCCGGACCATCGCAGAACGACCGGTGTGAAGCACTAATCCCAACCTTCTTCCCGGCCTTATAGCGCTGCTGCTCACGTGAACGGCGCAAGACAATGTGAAAGCGCAGCTCGCGTCTTGTTTTATTATTTTTTTTATTTCGTCGCTAACGCGAACACCGCAAAGACGATTGGGATGAAGTAGTCGCTAGCTGGCGCGCTAATTTCTTTTTCTGAGCCCTCGTTTCTGGACCTCACATGACCTCGGACTAAAGAGCTTATTGAGAAAGGTCTTCTGAATTGAATTGAATTTGAAAACAAGTCACAGTTTTGCCGCAACAGCGAAGCAATGAATGCGATAGCATGAAAATTGGAATGTAACGCGATGAACGAAAACCAGGTCTAAATTGCCAGCGCGTCGCTCGAGCCCAAAGGACGACGAAAAGAACGCACACAAGACGAGCACGAAGTATCATGCGTCACAGCTTGACACTTGAAGCGCACTGCTCAAACATAAAGCAGGACGCACGAAACGAACGAACAGGTACACACAGGACGAGCGCGAACTAACTGTCACAGTTAATTTCTTTCTGTTTGAACAGCGCGCATCTTTCGCAAAAGCGACCGCCGCAGCGGGCGAAGTGACCTTCGTACGCTCTGTGACTTCAGCGCGGACATCGCGGGGTAAGCACAATACATACAAACCCCCGCTCCACCCCCCCGGCCGCCCCCTTCTTTCCTCGAGATAAGCGCACGAAGGCGACCACGCCCTGTAGGGCGAAGAGCAACGGCGTTCGCCGGAGCGGGGCGACGATCTTTAAAGCGCGCCACGCGCGCACGTCGCGCCATCTATCTGGTGACTAAGCAAGCATGCTGAAGTAAATGGTGTATGTAAATAGCTCGCCGTTAACAGGCTGAAAGATGGTACTGTTGGTGGCCCAACCATCTAACGCCGCGCGCGGCAACGCGAGAGGTCGCCCGTTCGAGTCCGCGCGTCGGAAAGTGTTTCTGAATTATTTTTTTTGTGGCTTTGCTATATATATATATATATATATATATATATATATATATATATATATATATATATATATATATATATATATATATATATATATATATATATATATATATATATATATATATATGCGGTGCATGGTGGCGGCGACGGCAAAAATCAGCCGAGACTGTCCATATAATTGCTACTGCAGGAAAACGTTTATTAAAAGTGAAAGGGGTTTGACAAGCAGGTGGGTGGGCACCCTAGTCCAGGGCTCCACTGGCCTCAGCAGCCCGCAATGCCTGGTTAACGGATGCCAATCGGGCCGCCTTCCTCGCTGGCAAGCAAGGTCTCCTACTGCTCCGTTCCTAAACATCTGGCTAAATTTACATTTTAAACAGGGTATCTTTGTTACGCAAGAATGGCACTGAGATTACTAAAATTATACCTAATGAGCAGATATTTTAGAAATAAAATGTTGAGTTACAGTTAACCAGCTGATATAAGCACAGCATGAAGTTATTTAAGGAGCTTTGTGTATCATTGTGCCCTCCACAGATTGCATGTTTGCCCTGAAAATGCGCAGCAAGCCCCAACATCATTCTGCAATGGCGAATCATCGCGTTCTTGTGAAGAAATTTATTTGCTGGATTTGAGAAGAGTGCAAAGGCCGACCGTAATAACGGAACACGGACTACGAGCAAGAGCAGCGATCCAGAGACATGTCGTTCACGCAGCATTCGTGTTTTCGCTACAGTAGGAACACGGTAAAGGAGCCCTGCACCCCAAAGTACGCATGTCGTTTCAGGGGCGAAGGACCTTAAGGTCTCGGCTTGTCGGCGGTGCATCGTCGTCTGCTTTCGCCGCGTGCATCGTTGTGAGGCATTTGCTTGCGGGTATCCTCGTGTCCGTTCCATTTGCTTCAGCGCAAGAGAGGGCGCCACCGCCTCAGCGCTCGCCGTGCAGCGATAGAGAGCGAACGGCGCGCGTGTACTATGGAAACGGTCGTTCTGCGATGAACGCTGAACTACCAGCTCGCGAGGAACCAGAACGCGCCCTCGCCCGCGAGAGACAACGCCGACATACACAGCATCTGCTAGGCAGTTTCTTGAAGAAACTGACAGCTCGCGTTGCAGAACCGTTCACTGGCCACCTCGTATATATAGACACTGGATCTCGACCTGCAGTGTAGTGCCGCTGGGAGATTTGTCTAGTGCGTAGTTGAACAATATAGATTCGCAGCATGCACGTTAACAAAAAGCGGACTGCGGGTCTCTGTGTCTAATCTGTCTTCTGTCTCTCATCGCCCATAAGCAGTGATTTTGCTGTGGCGAACAACGGCGCACACTGGATGCTTCGCCCCTCCACAGGTACCACGTTAGTGAAGCTGAAACACCCTTCCCTACATGCTTCGGCCCTCCCCAAATTTTTATCGGCCGTTTGCTTGCTAGAGGTCTTGATGACTGCTATGTATCCAGTGAAATTTGTGACAACAAAGCGCTTCATATTTTAATTTGTTTCCGAAGTGGCTTTCCGCGCCGACTGCAGCGTCGTACACCAACAGTTTCTGCCACCAGAAGTGAGGTATCGCTCAGCTTATGTTGTTCATTTTGATCGGTTGAAAATAAAAATGTTGGCGCACGCTTGCTATGTAATCATTGTGAGGAATTTAGAAATTGTATTGTGTATAATACTTGTAACAGCTGCGAAAGGCGCACCAGTTAGTTCATCAATTTCAATTTCTGTACAACTGTGCTGTGACACAGGTAGCACTGTGGAACGGTATAGTGTAGCCTTCATCAATGCACCGTGCTTTGTATATCTGCATCGGGGAAAAATAATTCATTCCTTATGGCAAAACACGGAATTTCCCTGCACTGTCAACTGCTTGTATGATAGTTTTCACCTGCCAGCTTTGTTCTGTTCAGTCAACTTCAGTGTTCGCGTGTTCCTCATTCTACAGCGTTCCATTCCCGGTTCTGGCATGGCCCTTTTAACTGTCACAACGGCACGTCATAACTTCATGTGGCATCGGTCTCGGTGGCTTCCCTAGCACTTTTGCAGTGGCGTGTCTTGGTACGTAACAACGCATAGCGCGTCGCTTCGTGGTGGAAGCTCATGTTCGAAATCCGTCCATTCGGAGTAGCTCATCATTTCTGACGCGCTTTGACCTTTCATTTCTCAAGATAGGGTCATCTGCTAAACTGTGCGACAGTGAATCTGTCAAAAAGTGTGGCACTCGCTTGCGGCGAAGAAGGCACCACGTGCTGCAACCTTCCGGTAGAGTCGAATGTAAGCCGCGTTGTGATTGGAACCAGACGAACCAGACTGACGCGTCTCGGGGTGAGTGATATACTAAAGGGCATGCAAATATCTGTCGTATCATTTTATTTTGAATTTCTAAGTTCAGTAACTTTTGTTTACGAGCGCCTATCTCCAAAATTTTTTTGGCATTCATCTCAGGACGATACAAGAAATGCGTTGCAGCGTAAAACTAGATGGGCGAAATTTGAGTGCAGGGCCCCTTTAAGCGAAAAAAAAAGAAATCCCAGCATTTCCACGGAGTGAATGATGATGAGTGGGCGAAGCTTCGGAGGTTCATCGGTAAACCGTGAATCTTCCGTGAATTCTGCCCAGTACATCACCGACGTGAGATAGGGCGCGTTTATACTAAAGGTTCGATGAGTTATGACGACTTGCAGCTCACTTTAATTTTACATGTACGCTGTGAATTTTCATTGTTTAGAAAACCATTGCTTTAGAAAACATCTGGCGTCTTTCGTTAAGCAGCTGGCGTCTTTTCCTCTTGCTTTAGAAACATCTGGCGTTCTTCCGTTTTGCTTTTACAAAACATCTGGCGTCTTTCGTTGGTTTATTTCATCAATCAACAGCGTTTTGAACAAAATTGTTATTGATTAATAACGCACAGGAGAAATCTCACCAGGCACTACCTTGGAGGTAAAGAATGGCTGCTAATGGGAATGAGAGACAGAAGAAGTCGGCTTTTAGCTACCGCTGCGAATTTTTTATTGTTCAACAACGCACAGGAAAAATCTCCCACCGGCACCACCTTGGAGGTCAAAGCGTAAGACTGGTTACGGACTACGACTACGACTACGAGGGACGAACGGGTGCCGCCTTGAGGAGCTTCGCCCCTAATAATCCTTCGCCGTCGTCGTGGTGGCCCACACGATGTCCTAGTGTAGTAACATCGTATCGTTGCCCCGCGCGCGACACCCTGTTGAATCTAGGAAATACTAGAAAAGTAAGCACCGTGACCGCGCTCGGGAGACGGTGAGTGCATCCAGGCAGGGGAGTGAGTGGTCGAACGCGGCAGTGTAGAGTACAGTGGCGGCGAAGGCATTGCAGATGATCCTTCTGTGTAATCCTCTCGACAGCCTAGCGTGAAGTACTGAAGCCGTTGCTTCGCGCTAACAAGGTGTTAAATGACAAAACGAGCGACCTATCTTGCAAGTAATCTGCGACTGTTCTATGCTCCGAGTGAGCTGCGATGGCTGATCACTTCATTGCGCTGGCTCCGCCAACTCCTTCAGATCTGCGCTTACCTAATGTTGGAGCACGCATTACTGCAGTGAAATGCTGGACTACGCGATATGTGTCCTGGCTTGAGCTTTGGATGTTTAGAAAGCCGGTGCTCTTAATGCTACAGCCTACACTCGTGGAAAAGGGATTTTCGTGGTGGCATGCGCGTGCCGACAGACTGCTCGTTAATTTATTGGCACGCCATCGTTTACTGTAATGTATTGCGTATGAGGCTACAATGCTTTAAATAGCTCGTCTTCTGTTGTCCGTGTTTCTCGAGCAGTTAAAACAGTTGAGATTATCGTTTTGAGTTCCTGAAATTATCGATATAATTGAGGTAACCGAATACGGAGCTTATCGTGGAGGCGCAGGCGGATTAGAAGGCCAGTTTACTTTCGTTATTGCTTTTAGTTTTACAGGGTGATTTATTTAAAACTGACCTATTTCACTGAGCTGTGTTTTGTCACAAATTATTAGATTTTATTGCGGTTTGCGGCAAAACATTCAGGAAGGACGAAAAAATTAATTGCCCGCCCTGTCTCTTGACGTGCATATCGAAATACAACGATAAATAACAAATAACGAAACCCACGATATTCCGTGAAATCCTATACAATGAGGAACTGCATACTCTTGAATTCAGAACAGTTTACGTTTCGGGTGGTCGTTTCGACATCATGTAGGCTGAGTGATTATAAACCTTCACAACGTTCACGAACCTTTAATGGTCATGTTTGTCATGCCGCTTGCCAATGAGACATTTTAGCGTATTATAGGCGCAAGCTATCCCTCCTTGCATAGCATTTCTCGGTTTTCGTTGTTTCTTAATTAGTATTTTTTCTTTGCGTTGAACATCAAAAAACGGGAAAGGCCACTAAATTTTCGTTTTTCCTGAATGTTTTGCCGCAAACCACATTATAATCGGATACTTTGTAACAAAGCTACAGCCCAATGAATTAGGTCACTTCTAAAAGAATCACCCTGCAATTTAGCGCTGTGTTCGTAGGGCACGCTGCGCAAAACTTTAGAAAAAGGGCCCTCACAACTTACTTGCTGCAATTGACTTAGCCCTCTGAAGGTTCCGCATACGTAGCCATAGAAGTCTTCGCACGGGTCTTTCGCCTTGTCGAGTTTCGGCCGCAGCGACTGTGCTGTGAACCGGCAAATATTCGATGTGCATATGTCATCGCCGGAGCCACCAGTCGGTCGCAGGTGCTTCGAAGGTCTTGTGGGTATGGTAACCAGAGGAGCCGGTGTAGCCACAGTTCCACACTCGGCTGATGGCGGGTGCGTTATTCCAGGCACGGAAGACGCCGGGACCTGGAGCCCGGCCAATGTGCCTGCCTTGTAGTCCAAACAGGGCATAAAATTATTAAAGTTAGTATCCTATAATTACTATCGCTTGAAATGTATATTTGACATACATTAATGGCGGTACGTAGGGAGGGACGATCACTATATTTGTACAAGGCCTCACGCACTGCACCAAGAAAAAAACCCTCGTACTTACTCGCCACCTTCGAATAGAACTAAGAGATAGAGGCGAAATGCAATATCAATCAATTATTATTTTATATTGACTCATCAATACTTGGGCGTCTCACAGTTTTAACAAGACAGCTTTGCGATAATATTTAAGCCATATAGTTTTTGTATTGACCAAGCTAAAGTTCTCCCTGGCAACTCCCTTTAATAAAGAGGAGGGCATGGGCAGCGACGCAGGTAAGTAGGCACGCTCACTATCGCTTATAATTCATTCAAACCAAATAGCATATTCAAGATTGCTTCTATAGTCGAGTATCCTTTTAAGGGGCTTTAAAGAATTAAAGATGCCAACCTTGTACTGTCAGGGTAAAAGTGATCAATATAGGGTTAACCGTGAGGACACACAATAACTTAGAAAAATTCAACTTATATCGCAGAGGCAATGAAACGAACCGTAACAAGACGGATTACTGAAGTAGCAATTGAAATTGCAGGGAAAGCAACGCGGCAAGAAGTTAGCAATCTTTGTCAAACTACTAAAATTTAATTCAACAAAACGGTAACAGATGAAAATGAATCAATCAATATATAAAATGAAACATAAAAAAGCACCAATAAAAAAAAACGGGAGCGTCATATCAGCTAAGAATAAGCTCTTTAAACGAAATAAAAGATTCACACAGTCAAGCAGGGCACTGTTGTTGGCTAGTGTAATTATGTTACAATGAAGGCGGCAGATACTTTTATTTTAGAACTGAACAGTTTACAGACAAATGATTCAACTTTAGCGAAATCAGTCTTCGATTAGAACACTGAAAACTAATGTGCAATTATGGATGACGTTAGAAAGGCTCTAAAAGGCATTTAACAGGGAAAAGCAGTCAGAAATTACGACTTAGTATTGCACATGATCAAGGATAGAGGGATTTTGTATTTATTGACTTGGAAACACTCTAAACATAAATTGTGCAGACTTCTAAGTGCCAGTGAGACTTATAAATTGTCAGTATTTTAATAATACATAATAAGGAAAACGTGAAATACTTCAAGGATTTGCTCATCAGCTTACTTTCCGTGTTATACCAAATATTCATTAAAGTAATTTATAATACGATAAGGAATAGGAAGACAGTCTTCCTCTTCCTTCGTTTTGCTGCACTGTTTTTAAAATGAATGCAAACCAACTTGCCCAAATTTCCGTTCTCATAAAGATAAGGAAGAAATTTGACTATAAAAAACTATACAGCAATGTGGCTCATTAAAGCGGTACGTTTGCACTGATCTGCTCTACGTGATAATTCAGGTAATTCATAAATGTTGTGAGTACAAGACGTCCACTCGTATATGCTTTCGCGCACTATGAAAGGGGATTCGTCTCCGCTGAAGTATGTGCAGTACTGCAAGCATCGCATCATCATGCGTACATGGAACATATCGCAATGCATTACAAAACGTCTACAAGTTGTCAACCGCTACACTGTTTATGTGCAAGGAAAGAGAGTAAGTTACGATCAAGGAAGAGGCAAGGAAGCACAAAGAATTTCTTCAGTGTGTTTTGCTATCTGAGTTCAGTAAGTATTCAAAGCAGTGAACTGGGCAATAATAGCCATGATGGCTATAGAGCAATTGTAATCGTCCAGTAGTAACTACTGGGACCGAAGCTTGAAGGACAACGAGGAAACTAGAGAAATCAAGGACCACCCGGCGTGCAATGCAGCGGACGGTGACAGCCGTGATGCTAAAAGGTTTGAGGGCGGCGGGGTGCATGAGTGAACCAGGTTAGCTGATACCCGATAATACAACACTAAATGACAGCAAGGACTAACTGCGTGAGTGACGCGGAACCGCACTTTGACTTCAAAGTGGAGACACTAAATGTCACCTTATGTCTTCCCCTAAACACCCGACATGCCTTCAACAAAAGGTGGCGCACGCTGGAGTTGGGGAAGCCATACGCACTCACTCTTCCGCGCTTACGTTCCCACATCAACAATAACGTAGGAAGAAAGGAGACAAAAGCATAGCCATGCGAAACTTGGGACTCCCACAATCTAAAATGATTGGCAACAAGTACGGTGTACCGATCGTCTTGTCTGCCCTACATAAATTGGCCAAGATGTGTCACAAGGTGTGCAGTAGAAATCAGGTAACCCCGATCTGAGGAAACAATAATGGGAACAGACAATCAAACCAAGAAACGTATAAAGGATGTTATTTGTAGTAATTGCGACATAAATGTGAAGAAAATAAGGTGGACGAAAAGATAACTCGCCACCCGCAGGAACCGAACCTGCAACATTCAAATAACGTGTCCTCCCCAATTGCCTTTTCTTTCGCTTCTACATAAGAAGGGTCTGGTTCATGCAGACTTCATGCTTTCAGGTAGAATGCCACGGATAATTGGTCAGCTGCCAGCTCGTAAAAATATCACGTCTTCCGTGAAGCCAGCTGGGAGAAAATTAGTGTTCCACACTCGCCGTCACGGTTACTATCGGTGCTGATTATCACTGCCATGTTTAAATGGACAAATACATCCAATACACTGGACGGGAAGATGACCGTCTTCGTAGATCAACTGGTAGAGCATCGGATGCGTTGTTTTAAGGCTGCAGGGTCGGTACTACAGATAACACTCCCTATATTTTCCTTGACTTGATTATCTGTTAGTTCCCACTAATGTTGTATCTAACAGAGAAATAGGAGCCCCTAAAATACTCCTTGTTTCCTCCAGCAGGGGAAAGAAACACACAAAACCATACCTTCTGTGTGCCACTGGGTGTGTACGAGATCCCTTTATCACGTGGCAAAATTTACGTGGGTCAAGCTGGGTGCGTTAACCAGCACGCCAAGAAGCATGAACCATTATTACAAAATTAGTAGGTATTGTTTAGAACTTATTTGCCTACTGCAGCACTTGCAGCAGCCGTAAACCACGAGCTCCGGGCATCTAAATACCAAGCAGAAGCAATGACAGTTTAGCTCGAGGACTATCGGAAGTTTCTTCGTGGCGACACGCTCATCGGGACGACATTGTATAGACCCGTGCCCGTGATTTGAGAATACTAACCAAAAGTTGATAGTATTGAACTAATCCCCCCATGATCTAATGTTCCAATATGATTATGCATGCAATTATTGCCCGCATTTTTTATGAAGTGCAAAATGTGTTCTTTCAATAAATATAGCTGGAGTCACCGCCCGACCTGTCATGCTCTAAATTGTGCGGTCTTGGTTAAAAGCAGTGCTGCAGTATGTAATGGGTCATTCCAAGGGAAACATCCCAGCCCAAAATTCGACCAACAGCGATTCTATTGAAAATAGTTCAGCTGGAAGGTAGCTGCGTGTGAGTGATTTTAGTAAATTATTTTTGTTCAGAAAAATTATGTGGTCACGTGACGGCCCTTTGAATAATCCCGCGAGAAGAAAAAAATGGGTGGGACTATATTATGCGCATTCGCCCTTGAAACTGGGTGCAGTGGCACATTGTGTTTTAAAGCATTCTATTGTCATTGTTCTTTCACGTGACATCACAAGGAAAACCATATATTAATATATTCTGGCTTAAAAAGGCTTAGCAAAGAAGCAAGAAAGCGTGCAACTTCAGACAATTTTTGTAAAACCAGCGGCAATGTTCCAGCAGCATATAATTTTTAGCTATTTTACCAGTCAACGTAGTATTTTCTAAAAAAAATTCAACCGTTGTAAACAAGCGTTTATTGAGAAAAATTCTTGCAAAGTTGGCAAAATATGTCTTTTTGGGGAGAATCCCCCGTAAATTAGACATTGAGGCCTTCGCGATAAAAATATGAGAGGGTTCATTATATGCTCCAACGTGTTCTCTTGTGATGTGGAAATTTATATTCCTGTAAATTTCGTTTAAAGCGAACAATTAATTTTTGATGTCCACAACCAATGTCAATGGTAGGCGTTGGCAAACAGGAGCGTTTCTGTGATTTTAGGTAAATTATTGCAATTGATTCTTGGTTAGTTCTGTAGTTCATATTATTTTAGACCTTGTTAGCTTACTTGAATTGGTTTTGAGCATTGTCAGTCTTGTTTTAGGCCAGTATTTAGCACTTCGGGACCACCAGGCATCAGACAGCAGATGGACGACAAACTGGGTCCCTTAAAAGCTAAACACTTAAAACAGAAATAACTTTTTGAACCTTTGCTACCACGAGCAGGACCACAATCCATCTGCAGTGGAACGTCTTTGCCACTTCGCATGGCAAAATCATATGCGACAATGTTTGCGGCCCACTGAAACGTCTGGCAGCAAAAGCAGGTCTACAGATGCCAAATGCTGGTGAGATTCCGACACCACATCAATTGTTTGGCTGGACCAAAAGTGATGCAAATGTTGTTACAGCGATTTGGGTGCCACATACACAATTTAAGAAAAGCGAACCCAGCTTGCTCAGATATTCGCCATGGTGATCTCTGTCAAAGGGACCCGACTACTGTACCATTTCAAACTGCCTACTCTTTCAACATTGTCCGCCACGGTGGTGTAGCGGTTACAGTGCTCGGCTGCTGACCCGAAGGCCGCGGGTTCAATCCCGGCCGCGGCGGTCGCGTTTTGATTGAGGCAAAATGCTAGAGGACGTGTGTTGTGCCATGTCAGTGCATGTTGAAGAACACCAGATGGTTGAACCAGATGGCTGAAATTTCCGGAGCCCTCCACTATGGCGTGCCTCATAATCATGTCTTGGTTTTGGCACGTAAAACCCCAGATACTATTATTACTCTTTCAGCACTTCATGTTGGCATTCCATCATTCTCCAACACTCATGAACTTCCAGTGACAAAGCCAGTGTGAATGACAAGGTAGCCTACTTTTATATTAACGATTAAGGTGTCGAAAATTCGAACAGAGGACGGCACATTGGAAAGCAAAAGGCCTGAACGACAAAAATTTACATTTTGTAGCGATAATTACCTTTTGCATCTGATGGTAAATCATGCAAAGCCGTCCTTGTGCTAGTGTGAAACACCAGAAAGCAAGGAATCATGTGATTCACGCATCCGTGCGGTATAAAATGAAGCAGAGTCAGCCAATAAATAGCACTGCAAAACGCTTATGCCCATGCTGTGCTCGTCTGCGGGACTTCCCCTAGTGCCAAGAAAGCCAGTTATGAAGGGACAAAATTAAGCTAGTTCCGATATATGTACACTGATGCGAAATCATTCAGCCAGAGTTTGCTTAAAACTAACGGAGTCCTCATGCAAACCCCGAAAACCGCCGAGAAAATGCACGCGTTTAGCAGTAAAGACAGACATCGGTAGCGCCTACCAGTGACATTGGTTTGGACATCAAACATTATTTGTTCACTTTAAACACATTTTACAGGAATAAAAATTTCCACATCACAAGAGAAGGCGTTGGAGCATACAACGAATCCTCTCCTATATTTTTATCGCGAGGGCTTCATGCAATGCCTACTTTACGAGTGAATCTCCCCAAAAAGTCATTTTTTAGATGCGAAGTATCTTAAGGCGGAGCTCAATCCGGTGGTGGTGGTGTGCGGCGTGACCACCCTTACTGCGCATGCGCATACCCTCTCCACTTTCCCTCTCCACTTTCCCTCTCCCCTCCCCCTCTCCTCTTTCCCTCTCCCCTCCCTCTTTCCACTCTTCCTCTGAAACGCGGGCTAGACATGCCGAAATTCTCTCCTGCGCAACGCCGCGATGAGCTAGAGCGCATCCGCGTCCCCTCCGCTTCTCTCTCCTCTCCCACGCTGCCCTCCTCTCGCCCGCCTGTCGACCGCGTTCCCCGCTCGCCCTGTGAGAATTAACGGCCAGGCTAGATGGAAGATACGACGCGCGTAGCATCCCTCTCCGCGTTCCACGACGCGAGGTCGGTAGCATGCCCAACGAACGCCAACGGAACGCGATCGTGCAAGTGCTCCGGCTTCGCATCGCCTCATGGTCCCCTTTAGCGGGAGATGGTGTAATTTTTGTCAACTTCGCAAGCCTTTTTCTCAATAAATGTTTCTTTGCATAATTTAACAGTATTTTTGCCAGATACTACGTTGACAGGTAAAAGAGCCATAAAATATTTGCGGCTGAAACATAGCCGCCGGTTTTACGACAATTGTCTTAATTTGCATGTTTTCTTGTTTCTTTGCTAAGCCTCTTTAAGCCGGAAAATTAATATATGGTTTTGCTTGTGACGTCAAATGAACGAACGATGACAATATAATTCTTTAAAACACAATGCGCCATTGCACCGAGTTCAAGGTAGAATACGCTTAATTTATTCCCACCCCTTTGCCTTCTCGCCGGAACGTTGAGAGGGCGGTCACGTGACCAGGTAATTTTTTTTTTGAACGAAGGTACTTTACCAAAAACGCTCTCACACATTTACCTTCTAACTCAATTTTTTTTTCAATAGAATCACTGGTGGTCAAATTTTGGGCTAGGACGTTTCACTTGGAATGACCCAATAAGAAACAATCTTAGCTCTCTAAACGTCATATTGCGGGTACTGCTCCTTTCACCAGAAATTCACCATGTACACAAGAAGTTTGCTAAATATTTACAGGCTGTGCGTAAAGTAGTATAAGCGTTCATATTAGTTGTACAAATAAAGTTGGCAAGTATAAATGAAGGAACATGTGAAATTTGTAACATAGTGCGCGACTAAATATCACGAAACGGCACAACTACATGGTGCCGCTCAATAAACAATCTAAAAGCTATATTCAGTGTCGACATGGTACTCACCGAGTCGGTAGTACGTTCCTCGGGCTGTCTAGAAAGCGCAAATACAATCACGCACAAGCTGCACAGGACTCCAGGGAGAAGAGCGAGGAGGCAGAAGGATATCTTGCTCCACCTGTTATCTCTTCGACATTGCTGATCTTCGTAAATGTCGTCCGCAAGGAGTTCCCGCTTGTCCTCCATGCGCATGCTTAGATCCTGTGTCATGAGTATTTTAAGGGAGAATAGCTAATTGGAAGTTTGTGAATGACATCGAAAATACACACCTTAGTGATACGAGCAGCTGCAAAGAACGACTCACACGTACGCATACACACCTAGGCGGAACCTTGCTACACAGTTTTTCAGTGTTTTATTGAAGTAGCGGAACTAATCACATGCACACTCAGACATCTATAGGAAACGGCATGCACCGTCTTTTCTGTTTTTTTTTGTCGGAATGATGTATATGTGATTCACGCTTTGGGTTGCAGTAGTTTTCTGCTGGCTTGCATGTGAATATATCCTAAGAGCAGGCCTCGAGAACGTCACCTATGGATGTGAAATTCATGTGATTGGAATGTCACTCTAAAGTTAACAGCGAAGGTTATCGTAGAAAAAAATTAATGAATGAAACCTAATATATGATGATAATCAAATGAAATGAAGTAAGCACAGATTTAATTAGTGCCAATTTGGTCATTAAAGTTACATTACTGACGGTTAATTATTGCTAGTTAATTTGTCAATGTTAGAGTCGATACGAAATGCCCTGAAAAATAGCCACAGCGCAAGGATTTCGCCTTTCAGGCGCCTTAGGCAAATTAATGAGACACCCTTTGAGCTTTTATTACCAGTAGTAGGGCTTTGTCGAGTATTAGTAAAGTAATGAGTAAAGTACGCTGGAGGGCGCAATTAAAGGACCTGAGAGCAAGTAATTGGATAAGTGAGAGTACTAACAAATATGGCGCCAATAAGGAACCGAAGTTTCACGTTTTGATACCTCAATTTAACTTTGATGTATAGGTAACATTACACTCTATGGCCGCTTCGTAAGTCGAAGCCTTGGGTCCATAAAATCTTCATCTGTGCGGCGATAGCCATGATGCCCACAGATGTCATTAATGTGGCCTGCTTCTCGCAGGCTGTTGCGAGAAGCATGCCGTCATTTGATTTTCACGTTTGGATAAACTGCGTAAGTTGTTAGCTTTTGGATTCGAACAATGGGGGAGGATGGTGTTGCGGGAAACTTCTGGCCCCCTAATCGAGAACCCTGCGCACGTCATCGATCAGATCATGCATATTTTTCACTGGGACACAACATGGCGTGGAGTTCGAGTGCAATTATGAGGCCATTTGTGACATCCACGTGATCCAGTCTCAGAAATAATCATGGTTTTTCAACATACTGATAATGTTAACTAAGAATACTGTAAAAGATGTCTGTAAAGGCATCACCGAAGTTACCAGCCTCTCTCTTGATGCACTTTTTGTAGGCATCTACCACTACACCTGTAAGAAGAAGCAAGCTATATCAAAAACAGTAAATTGCTTACGCGCACGAAGTGATTTCTTACGGCATCTTCCACATGGCGAATCACGTGTTGGAGATTAGCCGAATCGTATGAACGTCTCGTTGTCAATGAAAAGTTGTTCTTTAAAGGTCGCGCCACCGGTGCTTGTGCGTTTGTTTGGAGTACCTGGATGTCAGTCTCAGTTTCAGTGTAGTCTAACTGTACAGTGGCGACTTTGGTGTTGTTGAAAGCAAGAACAGGACTTTCTTTTATTAACACGAAGACACGAGTGAAAGTTTTCCTGTAAAGACGAAACGTGCACAGAAGTCGAAAACCACAGACGTGCTGCAATGTCACTATCTGAACAGAGATCATAGAGCTCAATATATAGATGTAGGCGAAAGTAAGAACGAGACATAACAGTGACATATTACACGCCCAAAGACAAGGCAAAAAAATCAGCTAAGCACACTCAAAAATTTCTATTTCGCAGTGTTCGCTGCAGCTGCAATTCGTTATTGGGAAATAATTGATGTGATGGGCTTTACAAAGGGTCACCAAGATTACCATTGTCTATCCATGTAAATAACAACGTACTAATAATTTCGAAAAATGGGGCTGTTCATGTCGACCAAGAAGGAGCCGAACGGGTATCAACACGTTGGATCTATCTAAAGGTGCAGCGGGCACCCGTTCTACGTCTAGAGGTAATGCATTTTGAACTGCAATGTGCGTGTGATCTACTCAGTGTGCGCTCATAATAAACTCAGGTAGCAGGAACAAAAATTAGCTATGCGGGGCGGGGACTCTTACATCCTACCTCAATTAGTTAGCTTAATAACACTCAAGCGGAATATCAACGAAAATATAATCACCGTGCTTTGGCTGAGTGGCAACGGGCGAGCTCCGGAACACTGGTGAAGAGCGCGTGCAGCGGGGCGTGCGTTAGGCTCGATGATGATGATGGTGATGCTCCTGGGATGATTGGCGCCTACCCACTCAGGGGGATTCTCCAGTGAAGTTTCCTTGCTTCTTTCTTCCTTTATTCTTGGGTCATACCCCCTGGGAAGGATTTGCCATGAAACCGGCGGATAATGCATTGAATGAATAAACTTTTTTTAGACTGGCTCAGGCAGTTCTCCTAAGAGGAAAAATTTTGAATTGAGCGCGGTACGGGACAGGGGTTAATTATCTCTTCCGTCCGCCTTGCGCAATAGAAACTATTGTACCAATTTTAAATAAAGTTTATTCATGCGAATCATTGAGACGTAGGATGAGTAGCTCACCCACCTTCGCAAAATTGGTCATGCTGAAGATGATGATGTCGATTCCTGCTTTCTATTGCCGCGCACCCACTATGAAGGAGAGAGTACGGAATAGGAAACGTTATTGAAGAAATAAATGCGCAATTGTTCAATACAGGGGAGAAACACGCAGACCATATCAAAAACATTTGTCGCGCCGAAAAAAAAAGCACCAAACGGAGTTAACGGCAGCATTTTCCACATAATAAATTCGCAAGTCAGAGTTTAAATCGGGATAATTGCTGAGAAAATGAGCAAAACAATTCACACATCTCCCCGTAAAGAGAACCCTGAGTAGTATGCGAAGCAGCGCTTGAACTGCGTGTCCACGCCATCCGTGCCGGGTTGCAGCAGCTGCTTCAAGCATTTCGCTGCCTTCACCACCGACTCGCGTTGCCGCGCCGCTTCGGGATCCACTGCTCGGCGTTTACGTTTCGCTTCGGCATCGCGTTGCCTCGCCGCTTCGATGCTTGCTTGCCGGCGTTGATGTTGCGATTCGGCTGCGCGAGCCCTCGTTGCTTCCGTGGATTCTTACAGGTGGCGTTTACGGCACGCTTCCGCTTTCTCTCGCTAGAAGTTTGGGGTCGGCTTGCCGCCGCTGCCGTTTCGCGGCAGTGGCTCGAGCCCTCTTCTCCGCAGCAGCAGCAGCAGCAGTATTGCTGCCGGGGGCGCTCATTGTGGTGTTGACGGTGGCGTTGCCGCGAGGAGAATGAGCGGAGCGCGTGGGTCATTTTCCTTTAGCGGAGCTACCGTGGCACCCCTAGCGGTCTCCTCCGGAAGCTTGGGACTCCTGTTGCGCATGCGCAGTTGGGGTGTAGACGGCGCAGGGAGGGAACAGGCTCGACCATAAACTGCTTCGCATCTAAAAAGTGGCCATAGCCTTACATGGTTAACTCGTAGTGTCAAAAAGTAGAAATATCGAAGTATATACTATTGTGCACGTCTTTAATATCAAAACACACACTGTTAAAAATTCCAAATTTAAGGTGTGACTATTTCCAAGCTGCTCTTATGTTGCGTACTTACGACGGCTGCCCGAACAAGCTGGTCGAAATCAGCGTGACATCGTCTTTTTCGCTTTATTGTTCAAACAGATGTCCCGTTCCTGCGAACGATATTATTTTAGCATGCCCATCAGCCTTTACATGCTCGCTTTCTTGCCAGAGGTGTAGACGTGTAGCATTGCAGGAAAGACGCGTAGAGACAGTGCAGGAAAATTGACCAAGACAGATTCGATAATTTATAACACATTCTGCTGTTTACTACAGCTGCTGGCATCTCTTAAGAACTATGTGTTAGGACTAGTTATGGGTTACGATTGGGTTACGATTAGTTCATTTGGCATACCCAATGACAAATAATACTGGCTTTGGTCTCTGCATGCTAACAACGACCTGTGAAATTATTACGGCTTATAACAATAAGTTCGAAGCTCTGAGCTCCAGAAATGTAATCTAAATAGCGGTTTGCGTATTACTGTCTAGAAAGGGAGGCTAAAACCTACAAAACTAAGGGATCACGCTAAATTAGGAGCGCTCCCCTAAAGTGACCGGTGTGTGTTGCCTTCCACAGGTACTATAATTGGTGTCATTCAAGCACTACATACAAAGTCGCATCACCATGACGTAGTTGAATGATACTGAAAGAATGCTGCGGCCCAGCTGACGCCCGTGTGCGGCAGGTCTGTCAGGTAGTGGGGTAATCAATCGTGTGGTCACTCTGATGCAGAATGTGGGACATTATAATTACAAACTATATGGTATTACTTCAGAAATGAAGATTGCTAAATTGAATTTTAAAGATGTTTATTGGACGGTACTCAGAGCAGCGCAATGGTGACAGTCAAGGCGGAACCCGCATTCTCAGGATGTGCGCAGGTTTTTCAGAAAAGAGCCGAACAGGACGACCCACTACTTTACTACCACTAATTTTATTACGGTGCAGCGCTGCTTATCCACTAAGATGTTCCACGCAGCCACAGCACAAGCTCCTCTGAATACATTTTGGGATTCGACTATGTCCGTATGCCTCGAATTGGCCCGCACAGACGGCTGAGAGAGACACCGCAGTGCCAATGGAAAGTTAAACGCGCGGTGTTGTTCTCCAGGAAGAATGGCCAAAGTAGGGGCTAGTTGGTACTGCATAGTTGATACTTATGACGCGCCGTCTGAAAAGGCGGCGCCTCAGCCGGTTACGTGCATATCCATAAACGTCAAGGATATGTGGTACCACATTATACAAACTGATGACATTGTGATGGTGCAGGATTGCATTAACGTTGACGGTCCTGCTCGGTTTCAGAATGAGTGTGGGACAAGTGTAAGCGGGTTCCTGGACTTCCTACGCATGTACCTCCAGTCGCTGTGCATGGAATTTCACGGATCCATCTTCGTTCAGAGGGACGGAATCTGTATTCGGTCGTGCCGGGCGCCGGTCCTGTCGAATCTTTACATGGCGAAAGGAGACCGGGATCTGCAGTCCCGCAATCAAGGGTACGATGCTGTGGCATGTTTTTAAGTTCATGTTTTTTTACTATGCTTCCCTATGTCAAAGAGCGGAAATCGAAACGCAGAAGATGTCGTTGCAAAGTTTAGGATAACATTTCGCGGTTTAGATTTTGCCTACGAATTGCCTACGAGTTCATTAGGGTGGCTTGTTGGGCAAGTTGGTGCATAGTTCTTCGTCAGGAAATGCCAGCAGCACCAAAAGAAAGCAGAAGAAACTGAGCCAAGAAAAAGGAGACAGGAACAGGTCTCCTACCTGTTCAGAACAGGAACAGGATCCTAGCTGTTCCTGCCTCTTTTTTCTTGGCTCAGTTGCTTCTGCTTTCTTTTGGTGCTGCTGGCATTTCCTCACGAAGGCCTACGAGTTCTGGCACAAATTTTTAAATAACATGGTTTTGGTAGGTGAGGGACACACGTGCTCGGAATACGCTGTAAGTGAAGAGAAAAGTTTGTTGAGCTATAGCTTGGGACATTCCAAGTTTGTGAGAAGTGTTGCGTCTGCGTGCATGTTGAATAGCTGAAAAAATTGTGTGAGCACGTGGCAACGCGAAGTGTGATGAAGCAAGTAGATAGACTCGGGGAGAGTGCTTACCATGACGCCTTGATCACCTCGCTGGCTGAGACGCTCTTAAAAAGGTCTCGGTAAGAGCTGCAAAATGGACGTTGGACGATAAAACGTCGAGGGAGAGACCTATTGTCTTGGCCTACGCCCACGGTGTTTCGCATGGACCGAAAAAGATTGCAAGTAGGTACGGCATCCCCATGACCTTCACGGCGCCTACAAACAAATGTCGCTCTGTCACCAAGTTAACGGCTGTAATCAGACTGTACGCATGCACACAAGTTCGTACCTTGTCAAAATATGTACTATGTTGTGTTCCATTATCATGAGGTAAACGGTAGTTTGTACAAAATGGTAGGTGCATTAACACACGTTTACGCGAGCATAATTATTACAATAAACACATTTGTCACCCTGGCAAGGTAGCTACCCATTGCAGCAGCTGTCAGTGTCAACCAGATCTAGAAAGCATCGTAGTTGTATCGCAAAATACACATACAAGAGAAAGGGAGATCATCGAAGCCTTCACGACGCGCAACATTGGCAGTGATTTGTGTGTTAGTACGCCATTGATAATTTGACTGATGATGAAGTGTTATTTTTACAAGGAACTTTAGATATAAGACGTGGACAGACTGAGGAGGAGGAGGAGGAGAGGTTGAGGAAAGGAAAATGCGCAACTTCTGCAACCCTAATTGGGAGCACGGCTCAGCGCCATGGACAGACTTGAGACGTAGCTTGAATGTTCTTCTCTTGCTTTGTCATTTTTTCATCAAACAAGCAGTTGTTAGTTCGTGCTCGTGTTGTGTAATACGTGTGTCTTTTTGTGCGTCTATCTTCGTGCTCATACAACGTGTCACAAGCATAAACTATTCTACAGGAAGCCGAAAACTACGGTAATGCATACGGTGTCTAGCTAATTGTGGCCGCAAGCATCATTCGTCAGTTTCCGGAACACTGCGGGCTCGCTACACGCTGCACAGTAGTAAAATTCGAAGAGCCAACAGTGAGGGAACATTACGCACCTTGTTCATTCACCGCTTTCTTATCAAGGAGGGCAAGAAAGGGAGAGGGATGAAACCCCCCTTCCACGCACAGACTCGACGCCAGCGTGCGCCAATGCATGATTACGATGGCAGCGCCCCGATAGCGGAGAGCTGGTGCTCGTCGGCCGGGTGGTGCGGCCTGGGAACTTTTGACCAGACCTGTACTATAGCGCTCATGTATGAGCTAAATCGCGCGAGCGCGTGGCCAAACGCTCTGCAAGCTGTACAGTGGCGCCGGTCATGGCATATGTTCAAGTTATCAGGAGAGAGTTTGGCTGTCCCTGCGAGCGCGCATGGCCTCCACTTGCTTTAACCCCCACCCTTTGTTTTGCCCTGCGGCGATATCAGCTTCGAAAATGATAACTTCGAGGGTGCGAGCAAGCAACGGTGGCTGCTTGTACGAGCATCCGCATTCTCTCCCGATAACTAGAAAATATGCCATGATCGGCGCCACTGCACAACCTTGCAAAGCGCTCGGCTACGCGCTAGGTGCTGAGCCGTGCTCCCAATTAGGGTTGCAGAAGTTGCGCCTTTTCCTTCCTCAACCTCTTTCCTCCTACGCGCTCGTGTGATGTTGCTCACAGTGAGCGTATTAGTTAGCCCTTAAGTGTCGCGTTTCATTCCGGGAGGACTGTAGAGCTGAAATGGAACCAGCTGATGGGAGTAGCTACGTTACATACATGCCGATCGAGTTTCATGTATAGTGAGAGAGCCTGTTGTTCCACATGACTTGGGTTGTTTCGTCACGAGGGCAGTAGCAGTGGCTATTTCGCTCTATTCAGGTACACTGGCCAAAGTAATTTCAAGTATTTACACTGCGCTGATAGCGTCATATATATGCTAGGCCTCGGTGTGTTTTCGCGTTGTCTTCCTGGTATACCTAGGTGCCCCGAGGTCCAGTGCAAATACAAATGCCTCCCTTGTTAACGAAAACAATGCAGTGCGCGATCAAGATTTTGAAGCACGTTAGGGAATGCATGCTAGTGTGTTAGCCAGTACGAAAGAGCCGCTGGAATGGAAAGCCCAGATTGTCCATTCACAACGCAGCAATAACGCAAAAATTGCTACACGCGGGAAGTAAGAAATACAGCGATTTCGTAAATGTTCAGCAAGTATAAATGATTTTCCCTTGTACCTACGTCACTACTTATACGGAGTGTTTTTTTTTTAAAATAAAGTATGCATTTATTGAAGAAAAATTTATTGGCAGTCACACTTCAGTCGTTTTCGCACAGGTACTCTATGTCGAGGCGGAAATTCTCTACCGCAGCTAAGAAGACATTACCGTGACCAATTAACAAAAACTCGTTAATTAGCATTTCCTTTACTGACATGAGGCCAGACGTTTATATAGGAAAGTTGTAGAGCGTGCGAATTTATGGCATACCCATTCTTTACAAATCGCGAGCGTTGTACGTAATTCGAGATATTCATAATCAAATTTAAAGGGTGAAATTGAAACTGATCGCGCTTTCCCTTTTAGTCAGACCGGAACTACCATTGACAAGTGACGAAATAATTATGAATGAAGGAGCGTCGTGGCCGCATCTTTTCGTGAAAAGCGGTAGGTCATCTCACTTGCGCCAGCGGATCGCCTTAGCTTTGCTTGTGGTGTTTGGTACTTAGTTTCTTTTCGAAATGTTCGCAAGAAAACCGCAATACCAACCTTTTTTTTCTTTGTGAAGCATAAAACTCAGGGGCAGCCAGTGCGGCTGTTCTTCTTGCAGACAGGCGGAATAGTTTTACGCTCCTGTTTATGTATTAAGGAAGAAGCAGGTAAGCACCACACATCGCACCAAAAGAATGAGCACTACTTCGCTACTTCGCAACGTAGCGTGTACTTCGCTTCGATAAAACTGACGCCTGTGCTCTAACGTGAGCGCCGATATTACGTCGGACGTTAAGCTATCCTTTAGGCGCTAGTGTAGTTAATGTGCCAGGTAAGCCCACGATATGCGCACAGTCTGTCAACGTAGACAGAGACATCGACCTATACGTCGTAAAGTTTCGCTCCAAGAAAAACAAAATGCGGCACTGCTACCCGCAGGCTGCTTCGCATGACATGACATCGTTGAGGATCACTTTATTCCCAGAAAGTGCACTTATCTATCGGGTTCATAGGCTGTGCTGCGGTGCATCCAAACGCACGTGAGAACTCCGGCATATTCATTAATGGCACGATACATCTGGAGCGGTACGGCGCGTATTGAGCCGTTGTGTCTCTATATTGCGCACACGTCTTGATGCAGTGTCCAACGAAAAAGAGGCGCTCCGCAGTTATGTTGAGGCCCATCAACGTCAGACTCCGCTGATGATTGGGCAACGAAGCATACGCCCTGTAGGTTGCACGTAAGCCCGCGAAGTCAGCCAAGTTCTCGGAGTCGATGTAGTCATCGACCTGCTCCTGACGGGGCCTTCGTCGTAACTGCGAATAACAATCACAGTACAGCCTGAGGTAAACGTTACGGGAATCAAAACGACGCGAGCAACAACGTGCAGATTCCAATTTACACGAGAAAAAACACACACCGAGGAACGGGTTTATTCAAAGTGAGCAGCGTGGAGCGGCAGCGCTTTCTAGGATGATGCTTCCTTTTCTTAACAAAACCATAAATCACACCGGAATAAAGATCTCTGCTATACGCTACGTTACTCGGTATATACATTGTGGCATTATTCTTGCGTCAGATTGCAGCGCAAGTTCCCAACACAAGTTCCCAACACGTATATGCAGTCGTTCTATTTGTCGTTCTATTTATGACGAGTCAGAAGCCAAGGGGTCAGTGGCAAGCTTCTGGCGATCGTACATGGCTCTCGCTCAAGAGTGGAGTGCCCGTCACCGTCACCCCGACAGACCTGCGTTCTTTTGGAATGCTGAGAAAGTTCTCCCGGCTTCTCACAGGACCTGCTCTCCTCGTATTTAGAATGGTTAAGCGTCAACGCTCCTCGTCTTCGTTGCAGACGTGACTCTCCAAAGCCGGACTTGGGAAGCACCTTGGTAACCCTTCACCATGCCCGGCGAGCCGCAGTATCCGGTGGGGCCCTGGGCGAGGGGCTCTGCCCACAGTAATCAAGGAGTCTTATTTTATTCAAGTTGTTTTTCCGGTCATTCTCGTCATCCCTCTGTACCGATCAAGGGCCGCAACACTCAAGCGCTTTTTTGCTCGCACTCGGCAGGCCCGTATTTCTACTGAATAAACCCGAGCCTACGATGTGCTCTCAAACTCTCAATACAAGCAGTTTTAGCCTCTCCTAAACCGAACTACCATCAGGCTATCATACTCAGATTCACTGGTTCTGAATGGATCACGAAATTAGCGTGAAGGGCGGCATTGTATGAGAATACATGTCTCTTTCAGAATTTAATTCAGGAACATCTGAACCGCCAATACGGGCACACACTCTGGGTCGTTAAGTTTGTAGTACAAGTCACGTTAGTGTGAACTTTTACCCAGTGTCACACGACCACGAAGGTGTTCGGTTCGCTGTGAAATATTGCTCGTGCTTAAGAGATAAGCGTCTCAACTAGTTAAAGGCTGAGCATCCGCAAGTACCATCGTTAAAGTTGCCCGAAACGCACAATCATCATTGTAATGCAATAAGAAACAAGATAACATATTGTAACTTCAAAGTCGTGGCTCCTAGGTACACCATACGTGTGGCATGTGCATCGCGAAGGTACATACATGGTGCCTTCATCGGATGCGGTCGAGTATATGACGCTGGAGAGCTGGACAGCTTCTCTACTCATCCGTACCTCTTTATTGGGTGGCGATTCTTTTTCCAGTCAAGTATCTTGAAAAGTAATACCTATCAATGGGGTCATTACCATTTATTACGAGACGAAACAACTATAGGAATTATACCATCTGTCTTAGATAGTGGAGCCAAATAAGAAAAAGAAAAGGTCACAGTTTTGCCGCAATGGCAAAGCAATAAATGTGATAGCAACAAATTGGAATGTTATATGAAGTAAGGCTGCCAGCTAACTGTTTCGGATCCAATCTCGTGTAAGCCTAAATACTCTGGTTTAAGCGAATATGGCCGCTCCTGGGAGCGAAGCGGTTTTCGTGCTGCATGTCGTCACAGCGCGCAGTAATCTGTGAGAGAACCCGTATACAAGCCCTCTACTGAAATCGCTTTAGCTAGGTGATAGTGGGTTGTTTCTAGGTAGTTGCTAGGCTTTTGGCTAGGTGATGCTAAGTTGCTTCTAAGTAGCTGCTAGGCTTTAGGTTTGTTGTTTTCTAGGTTGATTCTAGCTTGTTCCTGGACTTCAGCTAGTTGTTAGGTTGTTTCTAGGTTATTGGTTCTTTTGCTAGACTTCAGAATTATCAGCTTCCCTGTTTCAAGCCTAGCGCGATGAAACAAAGATTCGCCGGAAAGTAGCCGCTGTTTTTATTAGTGGTTGCCGCTTTCTTAGCTTGTGGGCTTAACGTGGCTCCTACCTAAGGGTTCTACTTTCTTGGCAGATGACACGATGCAAATTAAAATCCCGAAACTGACAGTCGCCACTGAATACACGAACGCGGCATCCTTTAAAAACAACAATGGTAAAGAGTGCGTGTACCGAATGGAAGTTCCTAAGTCATCTGCCAATTACTTCTTGTCTTGACTTGTCTATGTAATCTCTGTAGCACCGGAAGTGCAAGACGCTAACACTGACCATAAACGTGCATTCTAGAAGTACAATAAGGTACGCATTTGGGCTGGTTGGTTCATGATTAACTGTAGAAACAGCGCTAAAACACGGGACAAACGAGGAAAGGACACAAACAACGGCGCTGACTAACAACCAAATGTGTTTTATTCTTCCAGTCTGCATTTATATACTCCGCCACAATCTCAACAAAGCAAAAGGCAAAGAAACATAGAAAAAGATGATTAGCCTGCGCAGAGGCCAAAAAATCTTCAAACAGACAGAAACGTTAACTCCTTCGGAAGGAGGGAGATCGAGGGGAGGCTGACACATGCTTCTCCGCCATTATAGATATGATACGCTTCAGAAATGACACGCGCCCGTTCATCATGGTACTTCGACAGGAAAATGGAATCTTTAAAAGATGGCTGGCAACCACATTCATTACGGTGAAGCGACAATTGACTATCTCTGGCTTGTTTACGGACGTTGTTTGCATGCTCGCGCATGCGGTCATTAGCGCACCGCCCCGTTTGGCCGACATAGTAACGGCCGCAAGAAAGAGGTATCTTATACACAACACTATCCCTGACAGTTTCTACAGTTAATTCTAGAAGTACTTCCCGTGTCCTGCAAATCAGGGAGTGCGGTGAGATCTAGACGAAAGAAGTATCACTGATGATCTCTGCAGGCAGCAGGGGAATTCGTTTCGGATTAATTAAAGCTGAGCGGGAGATCGACTAAACACTGGATAGAATCGGTAACTGCCGAAGGCGTCCTTCTTCCTCAAGAATCGCGACATGCTCGCAGTGTCTAGAAATACGGCACCCACCCAATGGCCACAGTTAATTCCGCCGAAGCCGCTCAGTAGCCATCCAGAAGTATGGATGCAGTTGCAAAGGCGAAGAGTACTGGTACAGAATTTATGAAAAATTGCTGCCATCTGACGGAGGTTTGACGAAGCCTACCGATTCGGCGCTATGTTGAAGGCTTGTGTCCGAATCATACTGCTGCTATATCTTCTTGCTTGCATCTCATTTGATAGTAATCAATCGGGGCATAAAAATGGCAGACGATTGTGCCAGGACCTGTACACGTTATCGGCATTTCCTAGTCACGGCGCTGACAGTTATTACGTGTGAAGAACTGCGTCAGAACGAGATCGAAAGTACATGTTTGTCACCTATAGTCACATGTATACCCGCCGTCGTTGAGAATGAAGCTATGCGCTAGCTTATAAACTCTGGCTCTCTCTTTTCAGTACAGCGAATAAAGCGTTGTTAGCAATCTGAATATCCTGCGTGCAGTGTAGGATGGTTGGGAAGAAACTTTAGCGCGCGGCACGACGGCATGGCGGTAAGACAGTGTTGCTGACCCCTTACAAAGCATATTTCTTTAGAGACAGCCTACGGCCTTATGTATTGTGCAACTAATTGTAGCTAAAACGCTGTCCTTTTTAGGTTTTTCAAAATAAATATTTCGCTGATTTAGGCACCGACGTAAGTTATGTGTAGAATTACTGTACGGTGTCAATTCACTCCAAATTCACTTGATCGTGATTAGATTAATGTAGCTTAGATTAATCCGGCTTAATGTACATTACCTCATTGTGGCCATACTCTGTCATCGAACTCGCTTGGCAATCTCAACTTACTCAAAATTGGATGGTTCAAGATTCGGACTGCCTTAATCCAGCTTAATCAAATTTAATCGGATCGGCTTAATGTGACCATACGCCGTCACCCAAACGGTTAGTCATTCTTAATTTCCTCGACATTGGCTTGTTCAGGATTAGCTTAACCCAAATTTATTTAGTCATGCTTAATCCGAAAGAACAAAGCCTAGTCGGGTCTAATCTACCTCATGGCTATGCCATCTTATATTGAGCCGGATTAGCGTGATCCGACATATTCTCCACTAATCATGCCTAATCCTACTTGATAGGTATCTATCCGTATAGATTGCTATCGACTAGCGTTAAATTGGCTTGTCCAAACTCAATTATGCTGCGATATACCGGCTTAACTAGGCTTCTTCTAAGCTTACCCTGGTTTAACCTGGCGGCTTAATGGGTATCAATGAGAATCAATCAGTATTGATTTGTATCGATTACTACTGATTGTTTTGGCTATGCTTATTTACCACGAGCTACGATTAACTTGTCTTGACCAAGCTTATTTAAGCTTATCTGCAAGGTAGCCGAAGGATCTATTCACTCCGCACGGCTTAGCGCAAAGCATAACATTGTCTTCGCAGCTTCACGCGAAGCAGCTTCACGCGATGAATATGCGATGCAGCTATAGCGAGACAAGCAAGGATTTATTTAACTACATGCTCACTGCCAGCGATGAAACATGCATGACCACATGCAGGACAAGTCAACAACTAACCTCGCATATCTTGGTGCTCTCCGGTCGGATGCTAGCGGTCGCGTTTCACTTGTGCTTCCCAATTTTTTTTCTTCGCTCGCTGTTACGAAGGAAGCGACACATCTGCTGGTCTTTCGCGTGTGAACAAGTACACAGTGACACGCAGCAGCCTGTCATAGCGGCCAAACAACGGATCTTAGTACGTCAGAAACAACGTGTTTACAGCACCGTTCCCGCGCTAGCCTCTGCGTGCCGCCCGACATTTTTTGAACCAATATGGCCGCCAGGCGGCGCCCTGTGGCGGTGGCGCGCGCACATCAAGGCACCCTAGCCAGAATGGTGCATTTTGCCAACACCTCTGGCACATCATTTTTTCAGACCCTAGCCGTAGATAGCTTTGCCGTAAAAACTTTTGAGCTGAAGAGCACAAGTGGCAAAGCCAAATTCTGAAGGACGAGGTCCTAAGCATGAAGCTGTGAGGCTTCACGGTTTTCCGCATTGCTTCAGGCACATATTTCTATCGCTATTCTTATTCACAACACTAGTCGCGAGTCGTTGCTACCTGCTATGTGGAGTCGCCGATGAAGTAGAACTTACCTGCTGTGGCTGCAATCTCGCCTAATATACTTCAGCCGTGTCGTGCAGAACCCGTAACTCTCACTTTTTTGGCGAGTGGCGGGGGGATACAGGTTTAGCTCGGATTGAGGCACGGTCCGGGGATGTTGCTCTGGCTTCATTTCCGGCTAAGTTCGGCATCCGGTAGGGCTCTTTTAGATGCGAAGCAGCTTTTGCGCTGGGATTGGTGACCGTCCACTTTCTAAAACCTAGCATAGCCATCTGTGCGCACACTCGTGCCAAGGAGAAGTCTTCTTCCTCTTGTTCTTCGACCGCCTTGATGATGATACGTGCAGAGCACTTGAGGGGCCCGGGCTGTATGCTGTCCTAGCTTGGCGTAACGCACACTAAACCGTGTGTGCTGGCACGCGCTAGTGCGTTCGGGCCTGGGTAAGGGGCTGGGTAAGACGCTGTGGCCTCTCCCTTTTACACTCTCTCAAAAATCATGTGATGGCGTCGGGGAACGAGATTCTGCAGACGCGCGATGAACCCACGTGGTGTGCCCCAACAAGAGTTCGCGACGAGTAACAGCTACTACAGCAACATCGGGCAAGGTGGCCGTGAATAACGGAACTTTAAGGTGACCCATGCGCTGCTTTGCATCCACTCATGGTTCCCTTTAGTGGGAGATGGTGAAATTTTTTTGGATCGCTTAGACAGACTCAGGCTAACAGGCACGAGCTGCGAACTATGACACTATAGATAATTTTCTTAATCTTTTGAAAAAAAACCTCCCAGAAAATACTCTCACAGGCATAAAAACTGAGCAGACGACGACTGTTGGTTTTTGGCCAACATAGGAAATGCTTATAATATAAAGCACACTTCCACACACACATGCCTTGTCATTTCGGCGCTACTGAACTCGGAAGTCTCCCCCAGCATTAGGGAATCTCTGTCAGGAGTATCTTTCCTAGGAACGTGCTCACTTTGCGCGTTGGTGAAATGTCATATTAATTGCACTGGTGGTGAGATGAGAATGCTCATGCATGGGTTGTTTTCTGCGGCAATGTACACAATGGTAAATCAGTAACATGGCGATGCGGATCGACGACTGTTGAGATGCGTCTACTTACAGCAGCTCGATGGGAAGCCCGTAGACACAGCGTCTTCGCAGTGTATTCTTCTTTGTACCTGTCGGATGGCCATGGTCGAGCTCTCGACATATCGTCGATCGTAATGCCTATGACGTCATATGCATGCATTATTTCATGGCCCGCTATCTGCAAGCACACAATTTTCATCGAAGGTCAAACTGAGTATGTGAAAACTTAAAAACCAACAGGACCGTACATAAAATACACCAAACAATTTAATGAAACTGCATGAGATGTTTCAAGGACAGTAATGAATTTCGTATAATTTTATATGTTCTGCGCCGTTATTCTGAGGGTCGGAATGGCCATATTAGCTTTTTGTACGCCAGCGGCGTTAGCCAATCTTATGTGTGCTGCTACGAGAGAAGGGACATACAAGTCCTGAATTAGCCACGCAGTCTTGACTTTAGTTTTCACTAGTTATATGCAAGTTTCACCCCTTTTCATGACCAGGCAAATAAACGCTGCTTTCAAAATGGGAAGCAGTATCACTAAAAAAATTGGTGGCACCGTGGCACCGTCGTGGTGGCACCGTCGCAGGCGTCATGAGTAACCACTTCTTCTTTGTTGTACAGATCCTGCTGGGACTGGGAGGAATAGCCGACGGCTCTGCGTTGCCGCCGACTAATCAACCTAATCAACAATATGCCTGGGTGACGTCGGTTGTACCAGCGGGCCAGCAGGCAAGACATTCCAGTGTTATCCCTTACTTCTACCACGGAAATCAACGCACATGAAGACAAAGTATCAAGCAAGACAGCGACTGCTAAAGCGAATGAGCAATTCGGTCGACCACCGACGGCAGCGACATCAGAGGAAATCTATAAAAGGACCCAGCGACCGGAAGCTCACTTTAGATGACTTGGTGGCACCGTCGCAGGCGTCATGAGTAACCACTTCTTCTTTGTTGTACAGGTTAGTAAGAAATGGTTGTTCGTTAAATGTATTAGAAGTGACCTTACTTGTTTAGTGGTACTACCAAGTCCTCAGTGCTTTTTGCTTGTGTTCTTGATGCTGCCCGAATTTTGTTGTTGCTCTGCGGGGACATTGAGGAAAATCCTGGTCCTAGCACGCTTGATGAAATATTGAAAAATGTTATGGAAATTAAAAACTCACAGAGAACCCTAGAAGCAGGATTCCAGGGAGTACAAAGCCGACATGCCGAAACTGAGGTTTGCCTGACATCATTCAAACAATGCAGTGAAAAGATAGAGCAGTGCGAGCAGAAAGTGAGCACGGTCTGTAAAAAGGTCGAAACATTGACTGGCAAACTAGATGAGCTAGAAAATAGAAGCCGCCGTAACAATATTGTTATTTATGGGCCCCATGAAGCAGATAATGAAACGTTGGCGAACCTGAGAGAGGCCGTTGGTAAAGATATAATAAAAGACATGCTCGGAATAGAAGTTCAATCGGTTAAGCGTGTTCACCGTATCGGCAAGAAAGCGGACAGCCGTGTTCGTCCCGTTATTTTGCGATTTTTCAACTTCAGTGAAAAGGAGACTGTTCTGCGAAAATGTTCCAAGCTGAAAGGCAGTCATTTATCTCTTTCTGAGGACTTCTCGGCACCTGTTCGCGCCTTGCCTAGTAAGCTCTGGCGATCATCGAAAGCTGAACGGGAAAGGGGGGATAAGGTCACCCTTGTCTTTGACAAACAAAAAGTAAATGATCAGCTATATGTTTGGAATGAAGCTGAAAATTCAAGGGTATTGCTTGATAGACCTAGTCACAAAAGTGCCGGAAAGTACAACAGTAAACGTACTTGACAAAGTGCAAGTGTGTCTTCATTTTCGTTGATTTGTTTTAACGAGCGAAGCATTGTAAATAAGATAGATAAACTTGAACAATTGCTTATTCTGTACTCTCCTGACGTTGTCGTAATAACTGAAACCTGGCTGCACTCTGATGTACATGACTTCGAAATTATTCCACCCTGTTATTCCTTTGTCCGTTTTGATCGTGACGGACGCGGGGGCGGTGTGGGTATCGCTGTAAAACGTGGGATATCATATTTCGCTGAACAAGGTATCCATAATCACGAAAGCGTTTGGTGCACTATAAAAGGCCACAATACCTCCATACTAAAAGGTGCAATTTATCGAAAGCCGAATGCTCCTGACGAATATCTGACACAAATTCACGATTACCTAACCAAACGTGCTAAAAATAGAAGTAGAATAGTCCTTATTGGCGATTTTAATCTTCCTTCTATTGAGTGGAAAACATTATCAATAACCGGCAAGGAAGCATCCAGTTGTGAGCTTCTGCTGAATAGAGGCTATTGTTTCTCTTTAGATCAGATTGTGACGCAGCCCACGCGTATTCAACAGCAAACGAGTTCAGTATTGGATCTTACATTTGTGTCACATACTTTGTCAACTGAACTAACAGTAGAGGATGGGATATCCGATCATATGCTTTTGAGACTGACACTGAACGTTGGTTGCAGAAATTCTGATTCTGAATCACGAGTTCTCGGCAAAGTTTATAATAGAGCTGATGATGTTGGTGTTATTGATTACCTGGAAGCATTATCGTACAACTTTTGTCTTGAAAAATACGGTACAGTGGAAAATTTATGGCATACTTTTAAAGAAGCGATTGCTTACTGTGAAGAAAAGCTTGTCCCTACAAAAATAAAACGTACAAAGCGCAGAACGCCGTGGATATCACGCAACATTATTCACAAGAAAAGAAAAATAAAGCGCATGCGCAAAAACAAAAGCTACTCTGAAGAAGTCCGTAGATTAACCCTTTAGCTAAAACAGGAAATTAGCTCTGCGCGTAACAACTTCTTCGCTACAACACTCACAACTTTCATGACACAAGAACCAAGAAAATTTTGGCGTTATCTGTCCAAGACTGAAAACGGTGTCGCGCAGTTAGAAATCGATAGTGTAATTCACGACAGTTAGGTTCTTCTCGTTCGTTCTAATCGTCTCGCTGGTTGCGCGGCATTTGCTGCTGCCGCCAAGGAAGCCGAAGACGAGAACTTTTCATCTGCTGGCACCTTGAGGAAATGACCGCTCCGACATCATCTGGATAGAGACGTTTATTCGTTTCTCTTCTCCCCCCCCACTGTCGCTGCACCCCTCGTTTTATTCCCTGTCTCCCCATTCAAACACCTTACAGTCCAATCGGAAAGCAGGGATAACTCTCTCCCTGTCTCCCGGTCGGCTGCCGCTGAGAACACCAGGCCCGGATTCCTTCTCGCCACCTCCTCGCAGGAATCACCGCCTCTCGCCCACTCGTCGGTTAGCCGCCGCCGCTCAGCTCCATTCCACCCCGGTTTCCAGAATATTCGGCCTCAGGCGTTGACGGGTCGTCAATACAATAGGCCCGTGCATCATTGCCGCTGCTTTCGGCTGTCACAGCGAAGGCGCAAGTGTACCTTCCGTCCCTGTAGCCCGGCTAGGCCACGGTCTCCTGTAAGGCACCATAATTGACCCCTTTGGGAGACGTGGGTCTTCGCGTCCTTTGTGACCAGCAGACAGTCGTCGTTCCACCATCCGGTACCACCGCTTCCGTGTTGGCGCGGGCACGCCGGCCGCGGGGCGGGTAACAATATGAAGGTATTCGGCGAACGTACGAAGTTCGACCCCAACACCTCCCCTCCAACTGTGTTGCACTGTATCTATGACATGCGACACACACACAACCGCATATTCACACATGTTCACTGACTCGACACGTGAGGCACCACTGTCACTCGTACCCCATTGACTCTGTCGCGCGCACGCGCTGACAAAGCATGCACCCTTCTTAAGTCGCTGTCCCTTTTATGCATCATCGTTAGGAGTCAGCAACCGCGCCATTGCGTCGGCATTAGCGTTTAGACGCCCAGGCCATTCGATTGACGCACACACAGTGAGTCTACTTAACTGCCAAACAAGAATATAACGCTCCAGCCGAACAAGGAAAACAAGAATCGGTTTGAGGCTTTCGTCACAAAAGGGCCACGACTCAGTCGTCGATAGTTAAGCTTCCGCTTGACCCCATCTCGCTGCCCACAATATTGCGCCGCTAAAGCTAGACGTGTTCCCGTGAGCAATCTGTCACGTTGCACGAACATCAGGAACCGAATACTTAAACATCCGTAATTGCACGTACTAGTGCCACTGCGAGCTTCCACTCCGCGGATGTACGACTAACTTAGCTCTACTCTTACGGTCACAATTCTTAAAAACAACCGAGCGATTCTCGCGATAACCTTTCCTCATTCGCTTACACACAGAACACACGCGAAAAGTACAAACAAAGCCAACCTTCGCGTGGCTCTGCCGAAACTCGCACAAAGTCTAGCGCTGCCTATTTTTCCCGCAAGCTACCAGCTTAACTCCTATGTTTCCGCTATCCGACACGTGGGACACCCTGACTTAACGTTCCCCTGCGTCTACGCATGACACGCAACGGAAACGCCACAAACTCTTTTCACAGTCAGCTGCCGTAGCCCTATTCAAGGCGCTCATCTCTTAAGCCCTCGACTCGCTCTAATGTGTGTCACTAACCTTCCGATAGTTAAGTGCACAACACATATCGGTTAACAAAAAAAATACGGCACTAACGAAAACAAAGTTTGGTACTAGTTACCTTAAACTATCAACAGTCGCGGAAATAACAAGGAAAACTAACTCTTAACTAAAATCAACAAACAAAAAAAATTCCTTTTCCACAAATCCTGAGTCGACCTTCCATGAAAACCTAAGAGTTTTCCTCAACAACTTTTCAGGCGCACTCGCGGTGGTCGCGCCCAGAACGCTTTTCTAGTCAAGCGGGGTGTAAGACACACATGAAAGTTAACCATTCCTTCGTCGAACCCCACCACGTTCCTCGAAGCGGACCCGCCTTTGTCGCCTCCTCCTTCCTCGTGAAGGTCACCGACCTTGCGAACTCGCACCTGAGCCAACGCTCCACGAAACAGACAACGGGGAGGTGTTTTGCCCTCCGACCCCTTCCGCGCACAATACGCTGCTCTTTTCTTTTTCTTTCGGCGGCTCGGACGCATGCGGTAGACACCTGTCAACGATGAGAATTGCACCCTTCTTGCAATTTCGCGCCGACGTCTGCAGCACTTTTTCAAACGCGTCGCGATCTTGGCCGCATTTCTGTTTTTCGGACGCTTTCTCCTTTTTGCCCGCTTCTTGGTGCAAAATTTGGAGCCTTCCGTCCACCTCCGATGCTCATCAGCATCGACATGCTCGTCAGCTGTCACGCGCGTACTGTCTCGATGATTGCCTATCAATTCAACATTCGGCCGCTTCCGCGTAGAATGCGCTGCGCTTTTCTTATCTTTCCGGCTGCTCGGACGCATGCGATAGATGCCCGTCAGAGATGACAACGGCACTTTTCTCGCGATTTCGCTCCGACGTTTGAAGCCTTTTCTCAAACGCGTCGCGACCTTTGCCGCTTTGTCCTTCGGACGCTTTCTCCCTTTGGCACGCTTCTTGGTGCCGACTTGGGAGCCTTTAGTCCGCCTCCGGCACACATCGACATCGTCACAAGCTTCGCCTGTCTCGCGCGCACAATGTTGATGACTACCTTGCAATTCATCCTCTATTTCAGTCGCTAGACTGGCGGACAGCTCAACGCTCTCTAGGACAATGCCGCTACTTACACCTATACAAGGCGGCTCGCATACCAGTGAGCTGTTCGTAACTGCTTTGTCCTCTCCACTCAGATCCTCAGTTAGCCCTTGTGGCTTTTGGATTCTCAGAGTGGAATCTCTGTCACTTTCGGCATTCAGAACGGCAGGACTTACATCTATGAGCTCTCCTGTGCACTCCTCTTCGCGAGATACCTGAAAAGCCTCTAAACTCCCGACTCCCTCCTTAGCTGGCGCGCCTTCCCTGACATCGTCTACAGGGCTGTGAGGTTCCTTTCTGGTGGAAACCATCACCACGGAATCCTCACACCCTGACTTGGCCGCGAGCTCTCTTTCCTCTGAACGGGTTAGGGCCTCAGCTATGCCTTCACCAGCACTAGCCTTATCTTTGGCCTCAAACGGCACCGCCGCTACATCGCACCGTTTGTGCGCTGCATCTACAGATGTCAAGCCTCTTTTTTTCAGTACATCAAGCTCACGGTGCAACCTTTCTAGCTCTTCGTCTAATGCCTGCATCTTCCTCCTATATTCTTCGAGTTTTTCCTGCCTGCGCTTCCATTCCTCTTCCTCTATTTCTTTTCTGCGCTTCCTTTCCTGTTCCTCTAAACATTCCTCGTCGTCTGCCCCGATTGCCTCGATCGCATCAATGATCTCCGGCTTTTCCTTAGCCTCGGCAATTTTCAATTGAAGCTGTAGCAGCGCTAGCTGCTGTTACGACGCCGTACCTTACGTGCCACTACCATGACCCCCCGTGCCGCTGTCGGCGACTCCCAACGCCTGCAAGTTTCCTGCCCCGTCCCCGTTCATTTCCGAGTTGTCCCTTTCTCTGTCTCGCAAGTTGTAATGCTTTGTCATCGCCTGAGCCCAACAGAAAATCAAGAGGTACCCGCCTGCAGTAGCCTTGCGGTGCGCTCTTCCTCCTCGGAATCCGGTGGACTAGCCTTGCTTCGTTGATCCCGCAGCGCGGTAGTCAGTTGAAGGTGGTTGTCGTCAGTCTCGGCCGATGTCGCTCCCCTCTGTCCTCCTCAGTTCAGCCATGCAGATCCTGCTCGACTGCGCCAGTTAGGTTCTTCTCGTTCGTTCTAATCGTCTCGCTGGTTGCGCGGCATTTGCTGCTGCCGCCAAGGAAGCCGAAGACGAGAACTTTTCATCTGCTGGCACCTTGAGGAAACGACCGCTCCGACATCATCTGGATAGAGACGTTTATTCGTTTCTCTTCTCCCCCCCACTGTCGCTGCACCCCTCGTTTTATTCCCTGTCTCCCCATTCAAACACCTTACAGTCCAATCGGAAAGCAGGGATAACTCTCTCCCTGTCTCCCGGTCGGCTGCCGCTGAGAACACCAGGCCCGGATTCCTTCTCGCCACCTCCTCGCAGGAATCACCGCCTCTCGCCCGCTCGTCGGTTAGCCGCCGCCGCTCAGCTCCATTCCACCCCGGTTTCCAGAATGTTCGGCCTCAGGCGTTGACGGGTCGTCAATACAATAGGCCCGTGCATCATTGCCGCTGCTTTCGGCTGTCACAGCGAAGGCGCAAGTGTACCTTCCGTCCCTGTAGCCCGGCTAGGCCACGGTCTCCTGTAAGGCACCATAATTGACCCCTTTGGGAGACGTGGGTCTTCGCGTCCTTTGTGACCAGCAGACAGTCGTCGTTCCACCATCCGGTACCACCGCTTCCGTGTTGGCGCGGGCACGCCGGCCGCGGGGCGGGTAACAATATGAAGGTATTCGGCGAACGTACGAAGTTCGACCCCAACACACGACGATGCTTCCACTATCGCAAAAGTGTTCAACGAATATTTTCAGTCCGTCTTCACTCGTGCTTCGGGACCTCCGGAACACGTCGAACCGCTAGTCCACGATTCAACAATGGCGCCAGTAGAATTTTCAGAGCAGGGAATTCTAAATCTTCTCCTACAAATGGACGTTAAAAAGTCACCAGGACCCGACAAAATTTCAAGTATGTTTCTTAGACGCTACGCAGAGCAAGTGACTCCTTTCATTCATGAAATTTTCACAGCATCCTTTAAAACTGCTAACGTTCCAGCGGTATGGCTATGTGCAAAGATCATCCCTATCCACAAAGGCGGGAGCAAACTACAGGTAAACAATTACAGACCTGTATCACTAACCAGTTGCTGTTGTAAGCACATGGAACACATTATTAACAAAGCAATTATGACTTACCTTGAAGAAAACAACTTGCTATACACTAAGCAACATGGCTTCCGCAAGGGTCTTTCGACAACACAGCTTTTGGAAACCGTCCACGACTTTGCTTCAGTAAATAATTCGAGGCTACAGGTAGACGCTATATTCATAGACTTTTCAAAAGCGTTTGACAGGGTAACCCACTGGAAGTCAATAAGCAAGCTTAGGAACATTGGAATAGACGACAAAGTAGTATCCTGGATAAGCGCGTACCTTTATAACCGTTCACAATTCGTTACAGTAAACAATGCTGAATCAGAATGTTTGGAAGTGTTTTCAGGAGTGCCCCAAGGGTCTGTGTTAGGTCCTATCTTATTCCTAATATACGTGAATGACATGCACCTTGAAGTTGAACCAGACGTCACACTAAGACTATTTGCCGATGACTGCGTCATTTACAAAACAATACGAACAGAGGCAGATCAAGTTAAATTAAACTTATCTTTGCTCAGTATTGCCAATTGGTGCAAAAAATGGGGAATGCAAATAAATGTAACTAAGACAGCATGCATGTCAATAACACGAAAGAAAAAGCCACTACTGTTCACTTACAACCTTACGGGATCAAATGTTGCGCGGACAGAACCGTACAAATATTTACGGGTGACGCTAACGAGTACATTGAAATGGGACACGCACATTAGTAATACATGTCAAAAAGCGTTCAAACAACTGGGGTTTCTGCGCAGGAATCTTGCAACAGCACCCCCGAATGTTAAACTACCATGCTATAAATCTCTGGTACGCCCCATTCTCGAATACGGCAGTGTAGTATGGGATCCCTACCAAGTGTACCTTATCAACAAGCTAGAGGCAATTCAAAACAAGGCGCTTCGTTTTATTTATTCCAGATACTCTAGGAATGACAGTGTGACGCTGCTGCGCAATCGCGCTGCGATACAGACACTTGAAACCCGCCGGCGCGTTGCCTCTCTGAAATTGACGTACTTGTTATATCACGATAAGCTTGCTATTAATAAGAACGACTACCTCAAAGAACCCTATCAGCGCTCTTCCAGGCTAAATCATACAAAGTGTATCAGGCCATATATAACACGCTGTGATACTTACAAGTGTTCTTTCTTCTCGTCTACCATAAAAAAATGGAACGCTCTGCCACATGCTTGCATGAATGTTGAATCTTTGGAGGCGTTCACCGCTAAAATCGAGCAATTTCTTTTTGTGTAACCCCTTGAAATTGCAAAATTTTTACATTTCTAAATTCACTCTTACACTGTAAGAATAGTGTGTGCATAGTGTGCACTGAGTTACGTAAAAATGATTCTCTGTTGTTCTTTTCGAACTACGTAGACAACGTTGTCGCATAAAACACTGTGCCGAAGTGTGATAACTGTTATTTTGTTATTCTGTTGCGAAATTGACCTATATATTCATTGTTCACTCCTGTATGGGCCTGTTTAGGCTCACAGTATCCAATAAATAAATAAATAAATAAATAAATAACTTTCCCTATACGGGAAATGGGGGAGACCGAAGCCTGGCGTGCGCTTGTTTGACGTACTGCTTTTGTGTATTTTTTTTTATCTCATCGCGCGATGCTCTCTCCTAACTTTTTCTTTCCTGCATGCTAGGGACTGGAACTTCATCCAGGCGCTCAACAGCGCAGCACTTCAGTTGCTACAGGCAATAACCACGGTCATGCATTCATATCCAGGCAACAATGAAATTTGGCAACGGGAAATGACAAGTCACCCCTACAAAAGATCAGATTGCCATATGACAAATGGCTGATCGCCGTGAAGTCCACAATCGAGAGATCATCAATTACTAGGAGACGGCGCATAGCAGTGCGCATGTGACTAGCGCACCTTCGAGGGTCTATTTATGTATGCTCACCGGTGGCGGGGTATTCACGTACGACATGGCTACCGTAACCTACGACTCTTTAGAACCTTTACGTGAAAAACTAAACTTAATGAATTACAAATCGTGATTTATTGCAGCTGAAATGTGCTCAGAAAAATGGCGACTGTTTTTAGTTTCTTTCTTATTTACATCTGTAAAGAACAATACGTGATAACGCATTGTTACTCTTCAGGGTGGCTTTTTTGCATATTTTCACTGTTTGTACGAATTGCTATTTCTTATCGAATATTTATGCCATTACAAAATAGCTTTATGCACTTTGAAACTTTGATTACTAATGTCAACTGTTAATGTAGTATTCTTTTCTGTGTAACTCTCGTGCTCGTTTCTTTTGCTGGTTTATATATTTTTACATTTCTATGCTGATTTCGTTATTTGTAACTAATAATCATGTGCAGAGAGCCCTGGTACAGTCGCCTGGCCTCGAAACCTTCTTCTGTATATCCTCCACGTTGTAAGCGTACTATGCAAAATAAATAAACGTTTGACTTGAAAAAGAAGTGCAGCTTATTCGCACAATTTTAAGTATGCAGCAGTACTAAGAGCTTCCGTGGTAACTGCGCAAAACTCAGCTGGAAATCAGATAGCGTAGAATGCTTTTCAGTCCAAATAACTTGATGTTTCGATTGTCACAGACATTGGTCGGCAGTATTTATTGAGTTCTATTGGTCCCGCGTATGAAGAACCTTGTGAAATGTCAGCACACTCACCGATCCGAGGCTACCATAATTGAGAGCTTCCGGGGCATCATGGAAATACAAAGGACGTTGAATATTGGCTGTTGGTATGACGAGTGTGTTCACGCCAGAGTCGTAAAAGGCGCCCACCATCGTCTCATCATAGATATACGTTGTCTGGTCGGCCCACTTTTCATGAGATGAAAGTGATAAGGCTTTGATCCATGATGGGAAAAGACTGTTGCGAGGCACGTCAGAAAGCGGTCCTGTGGAATGAAAAGCAGATAGAAATTGATTTGAGCCAATCTTACGCAATCACTAAATACGAACTTTGCGCCCTGTAAAGCGCCGTCGCTTCGAATCGAAATCGCGCAACGCTATAAGAAAACCTTCAAACATTGGTCACGTAGCCACCCCGTTAAGGGGCTCCCAAGAAGGTGAGCACGTGTCAAACACAAGCGCAGCTTGTAATTCGATTGATGGTCATTGTGTCACAAATTGTACGAAAGAGCTGCGTGGAGCCGAGATGGGTGAAATTCAGTAAAATGATTCTCTTTTTTTGGTAGGAAGTCGGGTTCGAGAGAGAATGACAGGCATGCATTTTTTAATAATAAACCACATTGACTGGAAAGTCACTGCTTGTGCAAAGCGAAACGCTCATTGTCGCCACTACAAGTGAACTGCGCGAGGCCAAAAAGAAAGAAAAGCAATGTACAATAACGTTGGGCTCGTCGCGAAACCAAGAATACTTCCCCGGATCTAGGATATGGGAGACCGCACGTAAGGCGCGAATCTCATCTTTATAAGAGGGCAGATGTGAACGAGCAACTAATAGCCTCACTGGCCACATGTTTCGCATGGCGGAGTCGAGATGAGAGGAAGAAAATTACACCATCTCTCGCTAAAGGGGATCATGAGGCGATCCGAAGCCGGAGCACTTGCACGATCGCGTTCCGTTGGCGTGCGTTGGGCATGCTACCGGCCTCAGGCATGCTACCGACCTCGCGTCGTGGAACGCGAAGAGGAACACTACGCGCGTCGTGTCTTCCCTCTAGCCTGGCCCTTAATTCTGACCGGGCGAGCCGCGGTCGACAGGCGCGCGAGAGGAGAGCAGCGTAGGAGAGGAGAGAAAGGGGGACGGGACGCGCATGCGCTGGCGCTCATCGCGGCGCTGCGCAAGAGAGTTTCGGCATGTCGAGCCCGCATTTCAGAGGAGTCGACTGACACAGGACGAGCAGGGAACGCGGTCGATAGGCGTGCGAGAGGGGAGCAGCGTGGGAAAGGAGAGAGAGGGGGGGGACGCGCATGCGCTGGCGCTCATCGCGGCGCTGCGCAGGAGAGAATTTCGGCATGTCGAGCCCGCATTTCAGAGGAGGCATCCGAAGCAAGCGCTGGACTAAACGCGCGCAGCGCTCTACCACTTGAGGGAGAGGAGACTAGAGGAGGAGAGTAGCGCATGCGCCGCGAGAGCAGAAGCGAGAACGCAGGAGAAGCGCAAGCAGGTGCTGGTAGAGAAGTGGAGAGTAACGCGCAGCTGTTGGAGAGAGGGAAGGAGGAGAGTTGCGCATGCCTATTGTGAGTGCGGACTACAAGGCCGACGCCGAGAGACATACCCCGAGCAAGAGATGCTCCGCATCTAAAAAAAGCTGGAGAGGAACACATTGTTCAACGTCGTTCTGTTCTGAACTCTATCCCGAATATTCCTTTTACCTTATTCCGTCCCAGAGTGTGGTCATTCACCATTCATTGCGTACTTGAACTTGATAAGAACGCGCGGTAAAATAAGTATATGCGTGGCAGCAAAGTTCTCATCGCATTTTTTCTGCACCTTAATGCACCAAAATGGAGGGAATGCGCGCCGAGGCGCTCTCCAGGGAAAAATTTCATGTAGACAGTATGCATGACGACAGGCTGTAAGACTAGCAGCGAAAGCTTCCAGTACCGTACTGCCGACCAGGCTGTACGAATCTGATCGTATGCTGCATGTCTAAACTGACTGGACACTGGCGGTTTTCTCGGGAATAAATATATTATTATATATATATCAATATATAAATATATAAATATATAAATATAAATTATTAGTATTGGGGATCCCAGGAATACATTGTGATGCGTGCACACTTTAATCATTTGTCGGGGACTGCACCTGAAAAGCATTTTTCTGTTCTGAAATCAACCAGGTGGATGTTTCTACAAGTCCCATTCATTGTGTTTCTGTCCTCGCCTAGATTTGGTAGAAAATGTTGCTTTAGGTGAGGATCACTATTAACTATGTAAAACCAAGATTCTCCATGAACAACGACAATTTATTTTGAGCCTCATGCAGCCGTCCAGAAAAAGAAACAACCTAGCCAAGACGTACACGAAGCACATTGCAGTAATAATAAGTGAAGCCTGAAACCTCCAGAGGTGGCTCCAGAGAAGGGTTCTTTTCTATGAAGTAAGGATCATGTTTGGGCTCTTCGCACTGTCATGGAGACATCGAAGGAGAATTTGCAAAATTTTGTAATAAGGGAAGTGGCGTCGAAGGGTGCGGCTACTTAGAGAGTGACAGTAAATATTTGTGAAGGAAACAATGCGGGACAGACCTCACTCCCAGAACGAGTTGTTCTGACTCTCGGTAGAGATCCCACATGGAGCCCTTATCCACATCTTGATCCGTAAAAGAAGGTGGTATCAATACGAACAGAAATGTCGTCACTTGCGCACGGTAGTTCAATAATTCGCGGTTCTACAGCTGCGAAGTGCGCCCTACACCATAATTCCTCCTTTCGCGAAGTATCGATAAAGGAGAAATTACACGTCCTACACGACACTACACGTCCTTAAGACAGTACGCGCACTGACGCAACTGGACAACTTGTTCATGCTGCGACTGACGATTATGGTTAACTGCTAGGTAATGGGTGGGCCTTTAAACCACCCTCTCGTCACCCAATACGCTGTTATTCCTGGTGCGGTCATAGCTTCTGTCACGGAATATTACATCTGTTAACCACATCTGTCGCCCTCTCTGACGCCTGTATAGGTTATTTTTTTCCTGAAGTAGTTAGAGGCAGTGCGTGGTTCTGGAGTAGAACACCTGACGGCCACGCAAAATACTTGGACTCGATTACTGCTCGAACCCCTAGTTTTTTTGGGGAGATGAATTCGATGCACACTCTCTGTGGGTTTTTTTTGTTACCGTCAGCACGACCATGTCGTTTCGTATATGACAATCATTGGCCGACAGAACCTCGGGCAGCAAACACCACAGGCTCGCCACCCAGGTATACCTTCCGTCATTACAACAGAAGGAGTGACTCGCCAGCTTCAGACCGTAGCCTGACGCCACCGACCAGATGCCAACGCCGTTTACCGTCACCAAGGCGACGTTCTACGTCACCAGCACCGTCGGGAAACTAGCCGGCGTGGCCGATGGAGGTAAGGTCGCCGGCCAGTCTCCGTCTCTGCGAACTACTCCTCTTCATATTATGATGGTCAAAAAGAAAGTGTGTATGTTAATTCATAGTGTACCTTCCAGTGCATTAGTAGCAGGGCTGGGCAGTATCGCGATACAAGAGTATCGCGATAGTATTTCAGAGATACTTTTGAGTATCTGTATTTCTGTATCGAGATACGTTCGAAAAATGTATTTGTATCTCAGTAGTGAAATACTTTTACGATGTATTGTTGATATCGCGATACTACGCAGGACACGGGTATCTCGTTACATTTTTTTTTCTCGGAAAATGAGTTGAGGCGTGTTTCCAAGAGGGGAATGACGTTTCTTTTTGTTTGTTTTTGTGCCAAGACAAGCAAAGGCGCATCGCCGGTCGCCGACAGAAAGGGCGGCGATGGTTTCCCCTCAAGCGCAGAATGGACCATGTGGTAAAGCGCGCGATGCCGCAGATGGCAGAATCGCGGAGGCAGTGTTGTCGGCCTCTGCCGATAAAAGTCGCTGTCTCTCAAGGCCAGTGCAGCACGCCTGATTTTTTTCGGGTGGCAAGCCATTACTTCGTGTGCCCCCGCGCGCATACCGCCTTGGGACAGACTCTTTCCAATGCTTCGCGTGCGTTCAGTTCTCAAAGCGGCGGCACTTCCGAAAGCACTTCCCAGTGTTGCGGCGGAAGTGACTAGAAGATGGCTGTCTTTTTCGCGCTTTCAGCCACATCGCCGCGCGTCAGGTTGTGTTCCTAATTGATTACAAGCGTCAAGCGGCCTTTTCTACCAGGCTCCCCCACCACCGGAGCCGACTTCGCCCCTTACGGCTTGCTGAGATGGGTGCTGGTAGCGTCGGTGGCGGTTACAGCATTATTGAAGAGTGACCCTTTCGGCCTAGGCGACGAGTGCTCGCTGTAGTTTCTGATGGGGCGTTCTGAGCAGCTGTCGCTGTTTCCACGTCTGTTTAGAGAGCTAGCAGGAGCGACTTGGGAGGGCTTAAACCCTCTCACCCCCGAATAACGTGATTTTAGGAAGCCAATATCTGAATTGTGCTGTATTTACATATTGGGCTCCATTGCGCATAGGTAATTATGGCCGGCCTACATGGGCAGCGGAATCCTCAGCCATCTGACCCGGCGCCGACAGGGCCAGACGGCTCAGGATTACGAAGATGGAGGCCAAGTTCGGCTTCTGAACGGTCAGAACAACCCCACGTCAGGGCCGAAGTGTTTGGTATCTAGATGACCCGAGAAGAGGAATCGCCACGCTGCAGGGCTGTCCGGCTATGAAGGCGGTATTTATTTACTATAACACGGATTTGTGATCATCTGCAGCGGTAGAGAGACTTTTTTCTCTTTCGCGAGTCTTGCTCTGAGGCCGAACCGGCGCTGTCTAGAAGACAGCCTATTTGAGATGCTCACACAGCAACCTTCTCAGCAAAGCCGATCTTATGTGCAAAATAAAGGTATACTTTTTCTCATTTCACTGGTGTTCATTAGTGATTCGAGTGATTTGCTTAAACTATGCTATTTCTAGCATAGACCATTTTGTTGTCACCAAGTATGTCGATTTCGGTGTCCAATGCTTGTTACTGTTGCTGTGAAATAGCGTACTTTTTATTGCAACTGATACGTGTGATTATGCCATTATTACTAATTATGTGCATTGTAACCCCCCCCCCCCCCCAGTAATGTCTTAATGGCACTGAAGGTACTGAAATAAATAAATGAACTGAAACTTTGAATGCGCTGGAACTTTATTTACAACATTAGGCCGCACTTATAAGTGTGTATGCGGAGTATGAACATCCTTGACATAAAAAGGTATTCCAGTATCTGTATTGCTCTATCTGTATTCCGGAATACTTTTTTCGTCTTATTGCGAAAGTATCCCTGAAATATCCCGTTACGGCAAAGGAAAATGTATCTCAGTATCTGTATTTTAGGCTTCCAGTCCATGTATTTCGATATCTGTATTCCGGAATACTTTTCCGAGTATCTCTGCCCAGCCCTGATTAGTAGACACTGGTGCTACGGTTTCCGTCATGAGTTTAACATTCAAAGAAAGGCTGGGTCGAACATTATGTTCCCGTGGAATGGTGGTGTGTGACAGTTCGTGGTGTCAGCGGAAAGTGCATTGTTCTCCTTGGTATTTGTGTTGCAAGTGTCTTATTCGGCGAAGAAGATATCATAACATAATTTCTTTTTCTACCAGGGTGCACTCACGATGTGATTCTCGGGATCGACTTTCTTCAGGATTGTGGGGCTTCCGTTAACTGCGGCACAGGCGAAGCTACGTTGAATAGCGCGCTTCTCTCTACTCTTTCCGACATATCCTTACCAGAGAAAAACTATTTTGTCCTATCGAACGATTCATTTATAGCGCCGTGGTCTCTATCGCGTGTTCCTGTTAATGTTGCTGCTTCCGACCTTTCATCGTTCGACGCGCAATTCCGACAACTTGCGACGGGTTGCGTGAAGAAAGATGTACATGTGCCGCGTTCTCTCGCGACAGTTGTGAATGGCGCCTCAAAATTGTGGGCTTTCAATTGTTCTTCAGTGCCTGCTATTCTTCCTCGCGATATGAAGCTTGCTAAGTTTGACGAAGTCACTTACAGCTCTACCACAGTTTTAAGCGAGGAGGAGCAACCTCAAACAAGCGACCCCAACGAAGCAGTTCCGAAGAACAGGTCTTACGGAATATGAGCAAGTCACTGCCCTCACATGAACGCCACGCTCTTGCACGAGTCCTTCAGACACATCTTTTTGTGTTCGATTTCACACAAGGTGACACGGAGGCTTCACTGCCACGTTCTCGTGCCACAGAATTGACACCGAGTCTGCACACCCCATTCATGAAAAGCCTTACCGCATGTCTTCGACAGAAACGAAAGATATAGCTGACCATGTGACCGACACGGAAGGGTGTTGTCGAAGAGTCATTTAGTCCGTGGGCAGCACCAGTGATCTTAGTAAAGAAGAAGGATGGATCCTGGCGGTTCTGTGTTGACTACAGAAAACTAAACGCGGTCACCAAAAAGGATGTGTATCCGCTTCCTAGAATTGACGATGCCATCGATTGCCTACATTTCGTCGCTGGATTTGCAATCAGGTTATTGGCAGATATACCCATGCACCCAAACGACAAGGAGAAAACCGCCTTCGTGATGCTGAACGGCCTTTATGAATTGAATGTTATGCCGTTCGGCCTTTGTAATGCGCCAGCAAAGTTCGATTTATGGACAGTATACTTCGTGGAATTAAATGGGAAGTTTCTTTGTGCTACCTCAATGAGATCGCGATATTTGGCAGCACACTTAACAAGCATAACAGACGCCTCAGTTTCGTTCTCGATTGCGTAGAAAAGGCCGGCTTGATTTTACACTGAAAGAAATGTTTCGGTGAAACAGAGACGTTAGTACTTGGGCATCTCGTTGACAAAAACGGTGTGAGGCTAGACCCACGAAAGATCGAGGCCGTCAGCACTTTCGCACCGCCCAAGTCAGTGCGGGAGCTGAGGAGCTTCTTGGGCTTATTCTCGTATTTACGTCGCTTCGTTCCAAGGTTCGCAGACCTGGTGCATCCCCTAACACGTCTTCTCCAAAAAGACGTCCCTTTCACCTGGACTTCAGCTTGTGATGATGCGTGCCGCCAGCTAAAATTTCTGCTAACGTCTGGGCCCATATTGTGTCACTTCGATGCGTCCTTGCCGACGGAAGTGCACGCTGATTCTAGTGGTGTCGGTGCCGTACTAGACCAGCGTCATCAAGGAGCTGAAAACGTAGTGGCTTATGCCAGCCGTTCTTTCAATAAGGCTGAGCGCAACTATACCTTGACGGAACAAGAATGTTTGGCAGAAGTTTTCGCGGCACACAAACTTCGACATTATATCTACGGACGCCCGTTCACAATCGTCGCCGACAACCACGCTTTATGCTGGGTGGTGGATCTTCGTGACCCAAGTGGACGACTTCAACGCTGGGCTATTGGACAACGGTAGTGCGACTTCGTCATCTCGTACAAGCCTGAACGCCTCCGCGCCGATACAGACTGTCTCTCCCGCTTTTCTCTGACGACAACCGCGTGGACGAAGACAGTTTTGACGACTGCTTTACCCCCATTTCTTTAACATTCTCAGACTCGACGACTTACAAGACAGAACAAAAAATAACATTCGTTTGGAACCACTACTCGTCGCTGCAACGCGTCCTGGAGCCACCGGTCACTTTTTGTTCGTGACGACCTGCTTTACAACACGAATTATTCGCCTGAAGCCGCACAATTCCTTGTGGTCGTGCCACAGAGTCTGCGACTGCAAATACTGAAAGCCATGCAGGACGATGCGACGGCTGGTCATCTGGCGTTCATCAGAACTTTGAACCGGATACAGGAGCGCTTTTACTGGCACACAATGCGAGACACAGTCAAGCACTATGTCGCAAATTGCGAACAGTCTCAACGATACAAGCGCCCTCTGACATATCTGCCGGGTGTTCTCCAATCACTGTCACCGCCTCGTCTACCATTTTAACAAGCGGGCCTTGATCTTTCAGGCCCATTTTCACGATCATCTAACGACAATCGATGGGTGATAGTATGTGTCGACCATCTGACCCATTTAGCAGAAACGGCGGCCATACCATCTTTGACAGCTGCGTGCTTTGCAATGTTTTTGCTTCGATTTATCCTTATTCAGCATGGTCCTCCCCGTGCGATTAGTGATTGTGGCCGTCAGTTCGTCGCGGACACCGTAGAAGAACTGCTTCGTCTGTGCAATACGCAGTGCCGCCATTCATCGCCTTATCACCCTCAGACGAATGGGCTTGTAGAGCGTACGAACACTCTGACTAACATGTTGGCTATGTACGTATCGTCCGACCACAGAGACTGGGATGATGTTCTCCCCTTCATCAATTATGCTTACAATACTGCAACGCATGAGACGACCGATTACAGTCCACTTTACCTCCTTTATGCACGTCCACCGCTAAGCTGCATCGACACGATACTACCGTTTGACTTTCATAGCGACTACTATGTCGCGAGGACGCTGTGTCTTGCCGAAGAAGCCCAGCGGATTGCTCGCCTTCGTACTTTGGCATCGCAGCAGCAATTGAAAGATTGGTATGACAGCCGGCATTATCGTCTCATACTGCATTCGTCATTGTTCATCGCTTGAGCGATTTCACGTACGTGGTGGGACGCTTGACGTCAACTGGCTGTCGGTCAAGCCGAACCCAGCTGATACATGTTGCCCGTCTTAAGCAGCGTCAACCTACACATTCTCAGGGATTCGCACTCACCGAGCGGGCTTCGTCTGGGAGCCGGGGAATGCAACGGGGATGAGCCGAGCGAGAAGGGGAAGAATACGTGAGTTGGTTGAGCCTAACGACGCCATCATTGCCTGAACATCAACCTCGCCATGTTAATAAGCATAGTTCAACCGTAACTATATATATATATATATATATATATATATATATATGTGTGTGTGTGTGTGTGTCTGTAATATACAGAAAAAATGTTTAGAAGAGAGTTTTACCGAAGCTCACGAGAGAGGATTCGAACTTGCTTGCAACCCCTCGCTCCGCGGCGCGATGCCTTAAAAGCCACTTGGCCACAACGCATACATACGTCAGGACGCCAAAGGCGAGCAATTTTTGTACACCATTTGCCTTCATTGGTATGCACATCTCGGAGGTGTTTCAGCGCGGGAAAGGGTTGTCCCCTATCAACCGCGGGATGGCTAAAAGGGCCAAATGGTGCTCTTCAAAGAGCGTTGCTTTCTTTCCGTGTTTCGTCGCGCCGCATGAATATAGGACCCGGACGGCGTCCGTACACTGACTGATAGGGCGTGGTCGCGTGTTCTCGAGCGCTTATATCTAGAGGGGGTTCAACAGATGGCTCACGGTTTTGTACCTGTTGTGCTCTCATCGTTAAAGTTTGCGTTGACGCCAAAGAATGCACGAAGGTCACTTCGCCCGCTGTAGCGGCCGCGTTTGCTAAAGCAGTGAGCTGCTAGCCTTTCTTCTTACAACTTTCCGATTCCTTGCTATAGCATTCAGTGCTTTAGCCTTGCGGCATCTTTGGTTGTCAGAGAAAAAGCAGCGTTATCCGTGAGCGAAAATTTTAGCCTTATGCAAATAAGTATATGGGCCGGTGGTCGTCCGCACTTTGGCTTTTCTTGCGGCGCGGTTTACGTCTCCACCGAGAAGCGAAGTCAGGCTAGCGATTTGGGAAGGCGATACGACCGTGGTCCGATTACGCTATCGTAATCTACTCTTGTTGCCGCCACTTCAGAGAGACGGGTGTGGTGTGGTCGCACCATTTTTTGGAGGCGTTGCGATGGTGCGCTGCGGCTTTCCCGCCGTCTCAGAGAGATGGCGTGACCAGACCGCGCCGATGTTCTCTAACAAACACGTAGTGGTTACTCATAACAAAGGGCACACACATTTGAGCGCGCATCCCGTACACACATCTAAAGGGTTAATCGATAGTTCGAAAAAGGAAATTCCCGCATCTCCACTAATGTGAATCATGACGAGTGGCGAAGCACTGGGTATCGTACCGGTATGTCAACGTACGTGAACCGCGCGTTGCAACTGCGAATGTAAATTGCGTGACATAAAGTGTATATATATATATATATATATATATATATATATATATATATATATATATATATATATATATATATATATATATATATATATATATATATATATATATATATATGCACACACTTTATGTCACTCAATTTACTAGATCTGCTGCGTTAATAACCCCCCAAATAATGTCCCAATCCAAGGTCGCTGTGAAAGCTGTTGGTTTTCTAAAAAGAAATAAGTACTCACTGTAAAGATCTTCCACGAAGGAGGCTTCAAGACGCCGCCCTGGACTTCCCACGAAAGCCCTTAGATTGGCTAGCTTTCGGAGGGAAACGTTTCGATCTTCTCCTCTGACCCAACTTGATGACTCGAATGTCTGGCGGAATGCATTGCGAATATTGGACACCATTCTTCTCACCCCTTCCACCATCAGTGGTCGAACCACTGCAGAGGAAAAAAATCGGGCCGATCACAAGATCGGGGCACATCTTAATAGAAACTGTACGCAATATATTATTTATATTGCGCCAATCTGCTTTCCATTTTCTTCTCCCCCAACTGTCTTTCTTTTTTTCTTGGGATGTGGCAATCGAGGAATATACGTGGCGCGGCAATACGAATTTTCTAGAAATTATCAAGTGCTGAAGAGTCAATGTAGCTATTTCTGGTGATCCTGTACAACGCGAAATAACAGGTCAATTGAGGCAGTGCATAGTAATGTATATGAAAATTTTAGTAAATTGTTCGAGGAGTGAAAGTAAGCCTTACAGAGGAGTCGATATGAGTGATCAATATTATCCTGCGCTAAACCACAAAAACAAAAATTACAGCCAACGCTAGGCAACGCATATGAAGTTGTCTGTGTGATCGCATGCGTATAATGATACCTCAGTGCAGAACGACCAAAACGGCACTTTATTATTTGTATGGAGCTGTTAAAGCCGCCGTTCTTATGCAAGTCATGCGCTGAAACTCAGGCAGGTATGTGACACAGTAATTAGGCAAGCCCCAATACCGTGTACAGCAGGTGCGGGAGAAAGAAAATACATTAGAGGGACAGAGCAGAGCACAGAAGGGTGTTGGAGAGCGGTGGAGAAGGACGTTGGAGCCTAGGGTGGGAGAGAGTAAAGCCTTGTAAAACGAGAAATGCTTAGGCAACGAGCCGGGAAGGAGGAGGGAGGATAGCGTTAACCAAAAACTTTGCTCCGCGAAGTGGTACCCAAAGCCCGAAGGCGAGCGTCGTTACCACTCAGCTATACAGGCACGGTGGCAGAACAGGCATAATGAAAGACTAAAAGAAAGAGAGACAGAGAAAAAATATAGTATAATATAGTGAGGGCGTGGGAAATAGAAGTGATGGCGAGGAGGAGGGAAAAGACAGCGGCAGAGGGCAAAGCCATAGCATAGCCATGTATACTACAACATAGGCAAGGGGGTGGGATGGAAAAAAGAAGTGAGGGTGAAGGCGAGGGAAAGGCCACCATGTCAGCTGTTTGCCAGCCTTCGCACCACTAGTGGGTAGCGCCGTAATTTTTTTCTGTTAAAGAGAAGAGAGCCGGCTTAAAAATCTAAAATACCTGACAAATAGTCGTGGTTGCTCTGAGCAGTTTGGCACCATAAAAATGGCAACAGGAGGGATAAAAGCATAAGCACACAATCCCAGCGCACTTGCAAGCTTAGCATCATCGTCATCATCATAGAAAGCCTGTTTATGTCCTCTGCAGGGCGAAGGCCTCTCCAAGTGATCTCCAGTTTACTCTGTCTTTTCGGGCTGATTACATTTTAGCCCAGCGAACTTCTCAATATCGTCATTCCATTTAACCCTCTGCCTTCCTCGACTGCGTTTCTCATCCCTTGGTGACCATTCTGTCGCTCTTACTGTCCACCGCTTGTCTGTCCTACGCACTACGTAGCCCGCCCAGGTCAATTTCTTTCGCTTGATATCAACTAGGATATCTGCTCCCCTGTTTCATGCCTCATCCATTCTCCTATCACTTTTCTTTCATCGCACGCTGCGTGGCCCTTAACGTTTTTCTCTAGTTGCTTTGTTATCATCCATGTTTCAACTACTTACAGAGCAGCAGACAACAGTAAAAACGGTATTATACTAATTACTAGTCAAATTCAATCAATTACTGTTGAGATTCTTTCTCCCAACACTTCAAAAGACAGAACAAATATGAGATCCACATATATGGCATTGCAGTCATGCTTGTCATGTGATAGACCATTGTGTTGCATGCACATATATATGATACTATATATACTATATATATATATATATATATATTATAACTATATATCCTATATATATATATATGTATAGTAATATTATAATATATAGATATTCTCAAGATCCCTTCGTTTTCAAGAAATTCGCTACATTGGTAAAGGAAGCAATGGACACGCCGAAGGTGCATCCGTGCTATACCGCCGGTATTGTAATCAATTTTGGCATGAGGTTCCTTCGAGGAATTGGCACTGTCCATAAAAATAGGTCACTTAGCATGAAACAACGGAAAGAAGAGGAGGGTAGCACCAAGGTGAGCGCTAACCTTGCTGCTTTCCTCTCCTTTTTTCTTTGATTCACGCTAAGTCAACGTACTTGTAGGGTCAGTGCCAACAATGAACTGAGAGCCAACAGCAAGTACTGAGCTTCTCAGAGGAGTCTTCCACGCAGTCTAGTACAACAATTATCTCAGTGACAATGTAGAGTGCGAAAAAGGTAAACACACCTGTCTGAAAGTAGGTGCTCGTGATAGCCAAGCTCATTGCCTTTCCAGCGTGCTCGTAGCAAGCGTCACTTGGGGTGTTATTGCTAAGCAGCAAACGTGGCACCGTGTAGTTCACCAGTTGCTTGTACACACTCCAGGCGACCATGTATCGAAGCCCTTGTACACCCACGGGCCTTGCCTTTAACAGATCCGTTAAAAAGTTGAGCACGTTTTGTTGGATGAGAATGGAGCTCTCTCTCTTGTAGGTGTTGTTGGTGTACGTGGTGAAGTAGCGCACCCATTTCTCTGGTAAACGTAAAAGACTTGCACGTCAACGACCATTAGAAACACATTTAGAGCATTCTAAGTATCTCTTTCTGTTAAATGTAAGCAGAAAATAAGCATGATTACTTAATTTTCATGGCCTTAGGTGCGGACTACGACTAGTACAGAACACCCGTAAGCTACGGAAACAATAAAGAACTCTGTACACCTGCACCGCAGGATATGGCGGATTTTATTGTGTGTAGATTCGACTTCATAAATGTACAAGAGCGGTGAAACGTTCCCTGGCCGCTAGCCCATGTAGTCTGTTGGAAGCGGCCTGGAAACTTTCGAGCGCTCCTGTACGTGGAAGAGACCAAATATGCAATGTTATGTCTAGATCTCTCGAAAATGCTTCCAAGAGGTTTCATGGGCGGCAACGCTAAACTTAAGATTGCTTTACCACTGTTAACATAGCATGAATTTTGTAAAACAAAAGCCGACAGAAAATTATTCGCTTTAATAACATTTATCAAACTCGTTTAACTCTACTCCTTACCTGCCCTTCACATGTCTTTTAAATAGCACGTCTAACAAAAGTTTTATTCTTAGCTGATGTAGATATCACACACTGCTGCGCAGTACAGCTCTGCCCTTCACATTTCATTTCAATAACATGCCTAACAAATAATTTGGTCATTGCTGATGTAGATACCGCACACAGCTGCGCGGTGCAGTTGCTATATCACATGTATGTGTTAAATAAATTATGCCCATCAGTCTGTCATTTCATATCCATGCAAAGACAGGGCCACTAACAGCCGAACGTATCTTTAATTGTAATGTAATACTAACTTTACGAGTGCGATTGTAATTTTAAAGCGTTACTCCAAATGCATTTAGAAATTTCGGCTGCATATACTACCGTCCTTCACGTGTCTGTATCTTCTGCAGCAATATTGTGTTTCTAGGAACTTATAAGCATGGTTCAGATATTCCTCTAATTTCCATTGTAAAAATATTTATCATTGCGCACGAAAGGCCGCAGTGCTATAAACTGACGTACCACTTCACGTCACCCTTGCGCAACGTCAGGACGGTACGCAAGACGACAGTAAAAAAGAAAATTACTACAGCACGTATTGGTAATAATGCACCTCTGGACGACACAATGTAGTCACAAACTGACCTCAATAGTTCGGCAGGCTTGTGAATTAGGCAATCATTTTTTTTCTGGAAAACACCCCCTCTTTGACGCCACTATATAGGAGTCAAAAACAAGCGCCTTGCTGTTAGCAAATGCAAACAACTGGAGCGGGAATATTCTGCCGCTCTTGCTGCGCTAGAAATATGTTATAATTCCCGCCACAGTAATTTCCGATTCATTGTGGGTAACACAAACGGAGTATTATTACGTTTCGTGGGCAATTTTTTAAGCAACACAATAGAAAATATAACCTGCACGCACCTGTACTGACGTATGGTTTTGTGTATGAAGAGAAATATAAAATGGCGACGTAAATACGAGGGGCATTCTCATAAATTGTGCGGCTCTTGGCTGTTTCAACTGTAGAATGAAAGAGAGGAGAAGATTAAACAGCGAAATTTTGTAGAAGACATACATATTCATAGCCAGTATTATTCAATTTAGAGCTGATCTGAGTCATTCCAGCTAAACACCGTTTATTGAAAGAGACTGGAATTTTACAGCTGTACTTGGAGCTGGGCTTGTGGAAACAAAAATTACCAGTTCTCTTTGTTCCTTTTTTTCACGCTACCTTGGAGATTTACTAAAGTATTTTCTTACATGCATTTACATGAATGAACACGACCTAGATACAACGATGGCTACATGCAGTAAGTAAGAAGATGGTAATATGGCATCAAAAGCGATCGGACGACCACAGCCAGCGAACACAATTGTGACAAACACACACACACACACACACACACACACACACACACACACACACACACACACACACACACACACACACACACACACACACACACACACACACACACATATATGTATATAGGTCATTCCATACCAAGTGTACCAGATGTGGCGCTCTCACATCGCAGATTGTGCTGATAAAATTAGCGCCTTTTCCTGTTCCACATGCAGTATTGTGACAAATGATTTGCTTAGACTTCCTTCATTACTTAACGATGAAGTCTTCTATCATACTCCGCATGACGAGAATTTTGACAATCGTGGCGCCCCTCGAATTTTCCTTGTATTTGTTAAACTGTGCCTAATAGAAAAATGTGCATAAAATATATTTTTGTGCGTTCAGCTTTGAAACTACGATTGCGCTATTACAGAGGTTCTGTTTAGTTGCTCATTTATTAATTCCGAAATATTTTGTGTTTCACTACCAGCTACGTATTTCCCAAAACTACAAAAATATTCAAACTTCGTGATTCTTTCTTGAGCTATCTCGAGTTCTCCCTAACCAATCTTAATAATAGTATCATTTTCAGGAAAGTGTATTTTAGTGAAAAAATGTTCAGAAGCAAAACAGACTTGAAATCTTCCCGAAAACAATTGTGAAATTAGAGAAATATGCGTATGTTTCATACTGATGCGTTCCAATTAAGAATCCTCGTCATGCGGAGTGTGATAGAAGACTTCATCGTTAAGTAATGAAGAAAGTCTAAGCAAATCATTTTTTTATTCTAAGGAAGAAAATAATTTTTGGATGTGGCCCTGCGAACGCGCCCTGCATTTCTTTTTATTGCCACTTCGCCGCAAAGCACGTAGCCACCCTTGCAGCTGACACTCGACACAGGCAGCGGCAAGATGCAAGATGTATGTCAGTGGTTCGGGAGTGCTCGAAAGCCTTTTCGCATTGATGCCAGGGCGACGAGTAATGCAACTGTGTTACAATGTGAGCTTGCTTGGCGGGCCCAATGGGAAGTATGGATGCCCGAGAGCAGTTTATGGCGGCGTTGGCATAATGTGCTACAGGGCCGTCTGCACAAGACGTACACCCAGAAGTGTATAAAACGCGCATTATTTCTTTCAGTATGTGTATGCTAATCTTGTATGTATATATATATATATATAGAGAGAGAGAGAGAGAAAATTGTACATATGGTGCTGTCCCCTGTCTGCACTGCTGCGCAGGCACAGTAGTAAACAACTTCAGGTCTCTTACGTTCTTTTTCGTATCCAACAAGTTTCGAAGCCAGTGCAGTGTCATGGGGTTCCCTGATACCATACCAGAACAGTAACGTGGAGTAGTGATCCGTGTTAACGGCGTCTGGAAGCGCGCGGCGCTCCATAAGCCACTTGTCTTCCACAGCGCTGAACTTGATCTGTAGGCGCAAACAGAAAAAAAAGGTGCATTCAGAATGCGTCGACATTTCGCGTTGCTTCCGGCTCATAATGTTTTGTTTTGTGGCTACACATCTGTGGAGCGAATACCTCGCTGCATAGCTGTGGGACACGTTGAACGAACAGGAGAAAGTGCCTCAGACAGGCTGGCGGACGTTTCGATAGGAGGACCTATCTTTGTCAAAGGCGCCTTGTCATCCTTGGCGAGTTAGTTTTAAGGGGTTAGTGTTGACGTCATGTCTAGCGGTGGCGCGTGTCGCTGTTGGTAATTGCTGCCTGGAAAGAAAAAAATCTAGAAAGCAGAGGAGTCTAACCCTTGCTACATCATTTCAAGAAAGTGTGCAACGGCGCTCCGGCCTCTCATCTCAGAGGTAAGGGGAGATAAAAAAGGAAAGGAAAAAAAGGGGGTGCGGGGGGAGCGGGGGGGGGGGCGGTCCAACAAAGCCAGAGCCGCCAAAGGCACAACGAAGAAAAGAGCGGAGCATGAAGGCAACTTAAAAAGGCGGCAGAAGGGCGGCGTGTCTAGCCATCTCAAAGGACTGCAGAAGACGGTGGGCAAGCCAACTACAGACGGGGAAGCGGGCGGCGTACTTTTAAAAGCGGAGATGTCGATTTTAAGTGATATGGAGAGGGGTGTCTGAAAAAGACGTGCTTAACGGGTGAAGTCCTTGGCATACTTATACATCAGTATCATCGATGTCCTCAGTAGTTGGGCGGCAGTCCAGTAAGGAGAAGAAAAAAGAAAAAAAAAGAAAGGGGGGGAATATATATATATATATATATATATATATATATATATATATATATATATATATATATATATATATATATATATATATATATTATATATTATATATATATATATACATATATATATATATATATATATATATATATATATATATATATATATAAGTGTACATTGTATGTATACATATTATACTCTTAAGTAGTTCTCGTTTTCTAGAATCGTCGCACCAGTGTTGCCTTTCCCCTTTGTGCGCTTCTACGACCGCGCTTGCCCCGCATTGTTCACAGTCCTCGCGTCCCCAAGAATTTGACCGCGCCTTATTCCGAGTGTTCCCCCCGGCCCCCCGGCCCCCTTCCCCCCTTTTCTTTTTTTTCTTTTTTGAAACTTCTTTTGAAAATCTACAAGTCACATTACTCGAATCTAATTTCCGCACAAATTATGATAGATAAGCCCGTGAATCATTCCTCATCTATAAGTTTGATACCGTCGCGTCTGGTCTAAATGAAAACGTAGGAAGACTGAGTTGCCTATCTGTGTAATCTGTATCACCTTGTCTAGTTACTGCGAGTTGCTCAGTATATCGTTTGTATCGGTTTGTTACGCAGCACCTATTCGACAGCGTTTTGCGTATAGCTCTTTCTCTGGTTATCTTTAAATATTTGTTTCTGTTTGCATCTTGCTATTACCGGTCGTGCTCTATGCCATGTTATGCGTTTCATATTTCGTACTTATAAACTACGTGCTCGCTAAATGCAATCTTTTTACACATGTATCAGGTGCACTTCAAAGCGAGTGACATGCATTTTTTAGCCAATATATCGCCTTTCATGTCAGTTTCATATCTTTATCTTTCTGATATGCACATGTATATAAACTGCACTCATGCCATGCATTGTATTCTGATGAAGGCCGGACCCACGGCCGAAACATCAATAAATCACTTCGTACGCGTGTCTCTTTCACTGCGTATATATATATATATATATATATATATATATATATATATATATATGAAGGAAAGCAGATGATTTTTCAAGGGCTCGTTTATCTTTGTTAGACACAATATTAATGAGAACTAACAGACAATAACGCCAAGGAAAGAACAGGGGGTGTTATTTGTAGTATTTAGAATATAAATGTGAAGAAAGTAAAGTGGACGAAAAGGTGACTTGCCGCCGGCAGGGACCGAACCTGCGACCTTCGAATAACGCGTCCGATGCTCTACCACTGAGCTACGGCGGCGGTCATCCTCCCGTCCACTTTCTGGGGTATATATGTTGATTTAAACCTAGGAGTGTTAGTCAGCGCCAATCGCAGCCATGGCGGCGAGTGTGGAACACTTTTTTTGCCTGTTGGCGTCACGTAGCACGTGATCTTTTTACGAGCTGGCAGCTGACCAATAATCCCTCGCATACTACCTGAAGGCATTAAGTCTGCCAGGACGAGACCCTCGCTATGAATGAAGGAAAGCAGGTGATTTTTCAAGGGCTCGTTTATCTTTGTTAGACACAATATTAATGAGAACTAACAGACAATAACGCCAAGGAAAGTACAGGGGGTGTTATCTGTAGTATTTAGAATATAAATGTGAAGAAAGTAAAGTGGACGAAAAGATGACTTGCCGCCGGCAGGGACCGAACCTGCGACCTTCGAATAACGCGTCCGATGCTCTACCACTGAGCTACGGCGGCGGTCATCCTCCCGTCCACTTTCTGGGGTATATATGTTGATTTAAACCTAGGAGTGTTAGTCAGCGCCAATCGCAGCCATGGCGGCGAGTGTGGAACACTTTTTTTGCCTGTTGGCGTCACGTAGCACGTGATCTTTTTACGAGCTGGCAGCTGACCAATAATCCCTCGCATACTACCTGAAGGCATTAAGTCTGCCAGGACGAGACCCTCGCTATGAATGAAGGAAAGCAGATGATTTTTCAAGGGCTCGTTTATCTTTGTTAGACACAATATTAATGAGAACTAACAGACAATAACGCCAAGGAAAGTACAGGGGGTGTTATCTGTAGTATTGTCTGTTAGTTCTCATTAATATATATATATATATATATATATATATATATATATCTATGAGGTTGCAAGATTTTTAAATAAGCAACATTGTTAGTGTATTATGGAGGCTAGTAGTGCTTGCATTTTGCGAATAGCAGATTGGTCAAGGTAATTTGAAGGCTAAGCGTACGTTACGTCTCCTAATATTATAGCAATCATGCTATGCCTTTTAGTGATTCCGAAATACCACGTGCTAGATTTATTCCTGATGGGTGTAGGGAGTGAAATTGGTGTATCAAATACGATTCCATGTATTTCCTCTCACGTGACCAGAAATTTGTAAAATGTAAAGTTTGGCCTGATCTAAATTGTGGTCTTGATTATTGAAGTGGCTGGCTACTGCTTTTGGTAAATTGTGCTTTTTGTCTGCGCGGTGGCCATTCAGTCTTACATGAATTGGTTATACACGAATATTCCGATCCCAGAAGGCCTAACTTCAATAAAGCAAACCTTAAACCAACATAACGTACAACGTTCTACTGAAGTATATCTCTCATTACACAAACTAGTATTATCACATACCGTGATTATTCGAATCTAAGCCGATGTTTTTTTTTTGAAAAAACGATGTGCAAAAGTGGGGGGTCAGCTTAGATTAGAGTATAGATTCAAGTAGCATGATTTAAGTTTTTTTTCTGGCCTTGCGAATTTCGGGGGTCGCCTTAGAATCGGGGCCGGCCTAGATTCGAGTAAATACAACTATTTCGAATTTGAAGAAAATTACTACCTTTAAATACAAGGAACAAGCATGGGTGTTGTATTCTGTACATAGTTCCTGAAGTTTCGGTTTCAGTGTTTAGGTTGGCAACACTGTGTCCTTGTGCGTGTATATATTTTTGGAACGTCTATTAAAACGGCGATTATGCAAGCGCTACCCGTGAATGCGAGTGACATTACTCTTTCACTACAATGGCGACAAGTGTTTGAACCTCGTCTGATATAATTCCCGGGGGATAACCAGCCACGCCCCCCAGATGGCTTTCGCCGGCATCGCCCCAACGGATCCGTTCCTCCCGACAACGTGTCGCCCCGTGCAGCCATGGTCCCGATGGCACGACATGTTCAAGGTCTACCTGCTGGCTTCCGGTGCTTCAGAGTTCTCGCCAGAGCGACGCAAGGTTATTCTACTACAATCCTTGGGACCCGAAGATCAACGTATTTTTAATACCCTGTCTGTTTCGCAGGCGGCCGAAAAGACAGAGGAGGAAGAAGGGACCGGAGCTACGGCCGACGTGTATGACTCCGCGGTAGCGGCACTGGCTAAGAACTTCGATACCACCTGCAACCTGGTCGTCGAGCGCCACCGATTTCACCGTCGAACTCAGTTCCCAGGCGAGTCTATTCAAGAATACGCGACCGCGTTAACAGAGCTTGCCGCGATGTGCTCATTTACGTCGCAAGAAGAGTCATTACGTGACCATTTTGATGCTGGTATGTCCTCGCATCGCATTCGGGAACGTCTTCTGTTAGAAGGGTCTTCGCTTTCGTTCAACAAGGTAGCTGCTCTCGCGAGTCAAATCTAGCATGCGGAAGTAGAAATGAAGGAATTTCTGCGCAACCAGTATCTGCGCAGTCGGGCCCAAAAGGCAGTTCATCGTTACAGTCACCGAATTCAAGGCCGCGTGCTCGCACTTTCAGTCAACACGATAGGGCGGCTACATTTGGGAAGCGCCCCAATCTCGACAGCGCTGCCCTTCGAATCCGCAGCAACACGTGAATTATTCGCATTGCTTCAGATGCGGTTCTAAGCAGCATCGCCCATCTTGGAAACGCTGCCCAGCTAAAGAAAGAAAATGCTTCTTTTGTGCCCGTACCGGATACTTTGAAAACGTTTGCAACAAGAAGCGGTCGCAAGCAGCAGACCACGAGGTTTCAGTAGATAGCCTGTTGCAGCATGAAACCGTAGAGTTCTTGTGGTTCAACAGCCTCTTGCATCTGGAATTCACAAACGTTCAAGTCGGGCAGGTCGCTATGAGGCTGTTAGTCGATTCTGGCTCTTCCGTTTCCATTCTTTCAGGCAAGGTGTTTGACCAACATTTTTCTGGTGTGCCGCTTCTTCCCGTTCCTCGTGTGATGCTTCTGGATTATTTCAAAATACCAATGTTGGTTCAAGGCTGCTTCTTTACTGAGTTCTTTTTCGAGAATCGCAGCGCACCGCTTTTGTTTTATGTCGTCGAACAGGGTGCTTCTCTGGTTGGCCTGGATGGTAAAGCTGCGCATTGAAGCGTCTGAGCTGCAGTGTTTTCAAACCAGCACGGTACCGAACGCCGAAGTTGCTCGGACATGTCCGATAGAGCCATCCAGGCAGCTGCCATCAGCACTTCAGTAAAAGTTTTGCTCGCCCTTCACAAATGAGCTATGTCTTGCAAAAGGTTTTGTTCACAGAATTAAGATACGTGCGGGTGTTCAGCCAATAGCAACAAAACTTTAGCATCAAGCATCAAAACGTTACGACCACGCGTGCCTTCCGAACTGCAGCGCTTGGAAAGCTTGGACATCATTGAACGTATCGATGCGTCGGAATGGGTGTCCGCTATTGTAGTCGTTCGGAAGAAAGATGGTATTAGGCTTTGTGTAGATTTACGTGAACCTAACAAGGCCACCGTTCTGGACAGCTTTCCGCTGCCTCACATGGATGAGTTGCTTCATGCCTTGGTGGGTGCCACGCACTTTTCGAAACTCGACTTTGCGTCTGCCTACCACCAGGTTCCCCTGGATCCTGAGTAGGGACTTGCCAGCTTTTATGACACATGAATGGCTGTACCTGTTCAAACGCGTTTGCGTTGGGCTACCCTCAGCACCTGCTGCTTTTCAGAGTATGATCTCTCGAATCCTTCGCAATTGTGCGGGTGTCCTCTTTTACATCGACGATGTCATTATTTTTGGTAAATCAGCTGAGGAGCACCTAAAGAACTTGGAGGCAGTGTTACAGCGTATCAAAGACGCAGGTCTGAAGCTCAAGAGCAAATGTGTGTTTGAAGTTCAGGAGCTCGAATTCTTGGGTCACAAGGTGACACCTTGCTGTATTTCGCCACTGTCAGGGAAAGTGGACGCAATTGTGGAAACCCCAGTTCCAAGAAATGTCGCTGAACTCCGTTCCCTTCTTGGGTTGGTGGAATACTACGCAAAGTTTGTGCTACACTTGGCCGAGATCGTAGAACCAATAAGGCTTTTCTTAGCAAAGGCGAAACCTTTACCTGGTCTGTTGAGGTGGATAACGGTTTCCGCGCGGTAAAGGCGGTATTATCGTCAGATCTTGTCCTGCACATGTTTGATCCTGCGCTTCCAATTATCATTTCCACTGATGCATCCGAATGTGGTCTAGGAGCAGCCCTCCAGCAGCACACCGGTAATAAGCTTCGTACTGTTGCTTTTGCATCACGCACGCGATCTCCTGCTGAAAGTACGCAGTTGGCGAGAAGGAAGCACTTGCATGCATTTGGGCATGCGAGCATTGGCACGCCCACATGTGGGGACGGAGGTTCACTCTCCGAACAGACCATCAGGCACTGGTTTCGCTTCTGTCTTCGCAGGGCTCAGGTCGACGCCCACTTAGAATTCCAATTTGGTGCACAAGGCTACTACGTTACATTTTCACGATGTAGTACCACAAAAGGCTCGTCGAACAGAGTAGCCGATGCTCTTTCAAGGTTACCTGTTCATATGGCAGATAGAGAGCTGACGTTTGAGAAAGAAATTGTTTCCATGGTTCAACCAACTTGCTATACAAAAGAGCAGTTTGAACAAGTGGTTCTTGCTGACGCCACTCATCAAAAAGATGAAGGCGTTTGTTATTAGTCTTGGCCCTCACACAGAGACTTGCCGGAAAGTCTGGAACCATATTACAGAGTTTGAGAGGAATTGTCAGTAGTGAGCGAACTGTTGTTGCGTGCAGAGAGGCTTGTAGTTCCTTCATCTCTCGTGGCTCAGCGTGTGGAAACAGCGCATGAAACTCACCAGGGTATCAGACGCACCAAAGCAAGGCACAGAGAACAATTTTGGTGGCCCCGCAAGGACGTTCACGTGGAAGAAGCCGTCCACAATTGCAGTATCTGTCTAGCAGGAGATAAATCGGTCAAGACGTCGCCTGCCCCTCTGCAACCTGTCGAGCTACCAGAGAGACCATGGCAGAAACTTCCAATGGATATCGTGGGGCCCCTGGAGACGGCGCCTCCAGATTGCAGGTTTGTCCTGACACTCGTAGACTACTTCTCAAAATGGCCAGAAGTACAGTTTTCAAGGGACATTTCTACAAAAACCGTGACCGAGCTCCTGCTCAACGTGTTTCCACGGGAAGGCTATCCTGAAGAGATAAGTCTGTGATAATGGGCCCCAGTTCACGTCAAAGGAATTTGTCAGCTTCCTACAAGAACGAGTGATCCATCTGTCGCATTCATCTGTTTGTTACCCGCGGGCAAACGGACAGACCGAGCGGTTCAACCACACGTTGAAGACTTAACTGCAACTGGCTCGTCTGGAACAACGTCCGCTGCGAACTGCTGTACGCGATAACCTCGCCCCATATCATTGTACACCACACGCCACAACAGGAATGTCCCCTGCGGTACTGTTACATGGAAGGCTGCCAAGAACGAAGCTTGACATCTTCGGCTTATCGCCTGAGTCGTTCGCAAAGGCACCCTACGAGGAACTGAACAGGCAGCGGCAACGTGTCAAGCCCAGGCACGAGTACAGCAAAGCCTACACCGACAGGAGGCGAGCGGCAAAACCGACAACATTGGCAGTAGGAGACATGGTGCAGATGAGGAAACCATCGGTATCATTCAAGGGTGACATGTTTCTCGAAGGCAAGGAAATTCATCGAGCAATGCAGTCCAGCATCCTTCATTCTCGACGATGGCAAAACATGGAACGCGGCAAAGCTGTGCAGGGTGCCTGCTCGGCGCCCTGGCGACAATGGCCTTCAGCAACATTCTGCAGGGCGTGAATCTTCGCTCGATCACGATTCCTTTGATGCGACACTTCTCGCTGCAACATGGCAGCCAGCGTCTTCCGAGGCATGTGTTCCCGCAGCGCAACCTGTGCCTAGTGCCGACTGCGATTCCGGTTCACCAACGAGATCAGCCGCCGAACAGTGCAGTGCTTCAGAAACTGTTTTACGCCCGCCCATGAGCACTACAGAAGAACCTGTGGTGTCGTGCCCACCAGGTCGTCGCATTCAGCCACACCGAGAGAGACGGCGACCGGACAGATATGGTTATTAAGTGTGAATGTATAAATATTCCTTAGTTAGTGTACCAGTTACCTAATATATTCAATATTTTTGCATGTGTATACATAATTTGGTGTATACTTCATTTGTATTTCTTGCTGTGTATTTCTCGTTCCACATATAAACTGTGCGCGATTAACCTATACTAACGTACTAACACCGTCACAAAGTCAAAAATAAATGAGGGAGAGAAAAATGTTGTATCCTGTACATAGTTGCTGCAGTTTCGGTTTCAGTGTTTAGGTTGGCAACACTGTGTCATTGTGCTTGTATATATTTGTGGAATGTGTATTAAAACGGCGAGTATGCAAACGCTGCCCGTGAGTGCGAGTCACGTCACTCTTTCACTACAATGGGCACCCCATTCTCACCCAGTTATGCAAGCATATTCATGGGAATTCTGGAAACAGACTTCCTGTCTCGATGCGTGGACAAACCCCACACATACATTCGGTACATTGATGACATACTTAAAACATGGAGTCATGGCAGGGACAATCTAACTAAATTTACATCATTCCTATACTCCTTTCAACCAACAATAAAATTCACGTACGAGACCTAAGCTGAGTGCATCAACTTTCTTGACACAACCACATATTTTGAGAATGGCATATTAAGGACAACGCTGTATAAAAAACCATTTGACAAGCAACAATACCTTGATTATACAAGCCACCACCCGAAACATTGTAAACAGGACATTTCCAAGAGCCAGGCAACAAGGTTTGTCGCATATGCGTAGAAAATCAGGATTAGGTAAACAGACTTACCACCCTATAAACAACACTAGCAAACAGAAGCCATCCGCGTCTTTCATAAGGTGCACACGGACGCACGAAACCTAGACCACACTGAGACACTCGAACCACGCCCTAAAACCACAACAACAACGCCCCTTCTCACTCCAAAATTTTCAAACGCACTTCCTAACATAAACAACATCCTCACAAAATATTATCAAATTCTAACAACCAACCAGAGACCTAAAAAATCTTCCCCGAACCGCCTAAGGTTGACTACAGACGCAACGCCAATTTTAAAGATAGGCTCATTCATGCAAAACTCCCAACAAGAACTACACCGATATCTGGCAACTGTGGGCGCTCCAGATGCTCTACATGTAAACATAGACAGCCAGCCACCAGCGTAAAAAGCACAGCATCGGATTACATTCACAAGGTAACATCGAACTTCACGTGTACCTCAAACAACCTGATCTACTGCATTGAATGTACCACCTGTAAAAAAAAAAAACATTACATAGGCGAAACCGGACAACCAATTCATGTAAGACTGAATGGCCACCGCGCAGACAAAAAGAACAATTTACCAAAAGCATTAGCCAGCCACTTCAATCAACAAGACCACAATTTCGATCAAGCCAAACTTTACATTTTACAAACAAATTTCCGGTCACCACGTGAGAGGAAATACATGGAATTGTATTTGATATACAAATTTTACTCCCTACACCCATCAGGAATAAATCTAGCACGTGGTAATTTGGAATCACTATAAGCCACAGCATGATTTCTATAATATTAGGAGACATAAAGTACGCTTAGCCTTCAAATTACCTTGACCAATATTCTATTCACAACATAAAATCCCTACTAGCCTCCATATTACACTAACAATGTTCTTTATTAAAAATCTTTCTATCTTACATACATATATATGTGTATGTATAAGTGTACGTAGTATATATAAATATATTACTCTTAAGTAGTGTTCATTTTCTAGAACCTTCGAACCAAGGTTTCCTCTCCCGTTTGCGCGCTTCTACGACCACCCTTGCCCTGCACTGTTCACAGTCCTCGCCTCCCCAAGAATTTGCCTGCGCCTTATTCCGATTGCTCCCCGCGGCCCTCTTCCCCCGGCCCCCTTCCCCCCTTTCCTTTTTTTTCTTTTTTTCTTCTCCTTACTGGACGACCGCCCAATTTCTGAGGCCATCGATGACACTTGATATATATATATGCCAAGGACTTCAGCCGTTAAGCACGTGTTTTTTCAGACACTCCTCTCAATATCACTTAAAATCGACATCTGCATTTTTAAAAGTACACCGCCCGCTTCGCCGTCTGTAGTTGGCTTCCCCACCGCCTTCTCCAGTCCTTTCAGATGGCTAGACACGTTAGAAACTGAAACGAATTATAATATAAATATTAAAATCCTCCAAAATATGCCCATCACGCCAACAGTTGTAATTATATACCAATCCAACCATAAAAAAATAAAATGGCCTGGCAGCATTATAGCTGTGTACGTAGGATGTGCAATAAGCAAGGATCTTTGAGCTATGAGCAGTATTAGGTATATTGCAAATTAAAAAAAAAAAAATGTGTCGTTTCACAACGTCCCATTTCAAATGAAATAATATACCATAAAAACCTATTATTCGCTTTTGATTATCCTAGTTCAATCCATCGGTTAATGTCTAAGCTGGAAGCACGGAAAGTTTAATCAGAAAATGTTGATTCGTTTAAAAGTTGTGACATTTTGTGCAAAAAATAACTGACTGAAAATAAGTTTTCGAGAAAACAAGAATTCAGATTTCCAGACACGTCATTATCAGTTTGAGGGTAGCCACAAATAAGGTCATAACTTTTGAACAAAACCAAACACAGGCGTAATTTTTTTTCTGCGCCACAATTCAGAATGTCTATACATATTTAGAATGTCAAAAAAAAGTCAGTTTCGCCGCAAGGGCGAAGCAATGAATGCGATAGCAAGAAACTAATGCTATACGAAGTGAGGCTCGCCAATGGATGCTGTCAGTTTGAACATCGCTCCTGTTGCAAAGGCGGCCGCAGCAGCGAAGGAAACTAGCGTGCTTCAAGTGTCGAGCTGTGACACTTGATAGTTCGCGCTCATCGTCTGTTTGTTCGTTTAGCGGCGTCCCTTGAGCTCGTAACATGAGCTTCGTACGCTCCGTAACATGAGCGCGGACACCACGGTGAAAGCTTGAAACAACCCTGTTCCCCTCACCACCAGAAAACCGCGCGAGCAGACAGCGGAAGGGCAAGGTTCTCCCTTCGCAAATATAAGAAGAAGCGAGCGAGCGAGCCGACGACATTTAAATGCGCCCGTCGTGCTCCTAGCGCCATCTCGCTGGTAGTGAAGAAACGCTTATGAGCGCCGGCCGTCTCTGAGTCCGTCCAGCGGTAAAGGGTGTGTATATAACGCTCGCCGTTAGCTTTGTGGAGGATCTGCGTTTCGTGGCGTAGCGGTTAGCGCCACTCGCTGCGGAGCAATAGGTCCCTGGTTCGATTCCGCGCTTCGGAAGCATTTTTCTGAATTATTTTTCTTTGGGGCTTATATATATATATATATATATATATATATATATATATACGGTGCATGACGGCGACGGCAAAATTCAGCCGAGACTGTCCATATAATTGCTATCGCAATAAAATCAAAATTCACTTTGTTTGAAAAAAATATTTGAAAGCGTGGCGACATACGTTAATAGTTATTGAATAGCTGAGATCATTTCACGAAATGCAATTTACGGTAAATATATATTTTCCGTGATTTGAGCTTGGTTTGGCAGAGAGGTCAAATATACCCGCTGACAGCGCGACAACTGAGAGTAGCATGACATTCAGGAGAAAACAAAGACCAGCCGAGAGGCGGCGGAAATATGTGGGTTAGGCGACGACGAGATCGCCCGCCGAAATCTGGGGAGAAACCTTTTTTTAAATTGCTAGGGGAACGCAGATTCACCGTGTTGGTTGTCGAAATAACTTGACTCTGGGGGAATCCAAACAGAGCGGAAGTTCAATGGAGAGATGTTCGATGGAGGAATTGAAAAGATGGGAAATTCTTCAGCCGGGGGCTGTCACTAGCCGACGTTTCCACGACGTGCCCTGTCTTCAAGAAAGGAGCTGCCTCCCTTATCAGCGTGCATCAGTACTGTCTTCTAAATCTCCCACAGCCGCAATAGGGGAAGAAGGAACGGCAAAAAAAATATACATAATTGAATCTTATAATCAAAACTTTAATACACGGGATTGAATAGGTATAGAGTTTCACGAGGAGCCTTTAGACAATCCGTGCGCTGTCGACTACGACACAAAAGTGGCGTTCCCACTTACGCAGACATAACTGCAGCGTTTCTATTATGTGCTTCCTGTTCTGATTTCAGAATCAAGAGGTATTACTGTACGTATAGTGAAAAATCAGTAACAATGCAGTTACTCTGACCAGCTGTGATAGACCCACTTAACTTATCGCACCTAACTACATTAGAGTTAAACATCTACACTTTTGCAATTTCAAAAATAAATTGCAAGAGTTTGAAACAGCCTTGGCGCGTCTATTTGAACCAGCTGCTATGGAGTTAGCGAGCTATACTGCAGTTTGACCATTTGTGAATAGAAGCAAACCGCGCAACCTCTGATGCTCCTTCCAGTGTATGCACTAAAAAATCGTATACGTGGGAAGCAACTACCATAGAAAAAACTTGGAGGACGCTTGAGCTTCGCCTTCAAGAGTGGAACGCGATAGTGTAATCGGGTCACATGCGAATCGCCTTCTCACTCGCTAGGCTGGCTTTGTTCTCGATTGATGCCTCAACCGTGCCGCAGAGCAAGGAACGTTTTTGTGCGTGACATTAGCCGTTTGAAGCTATCCTAGAATACCTACCGCAAGTACAGTTGCAAAGTGGCCACTACGCCATAATTCTTCCTTTTGCGGATCTGCGAAGGGACCCTACGTGCCCGTAAGGCAACGCTCGAACCTACGCAGCTGTTCACTTCGTGGATGCTTTTGCTGCTGATGATGATTACATATGTCTGCGCGCTTTGTAATGGGTGGGCATTTAAAACACGGAATTCACATGCTTTGACGCCTGGCGCAATGCTACGTTTCTGCCGCGCAATATTAGATTCGCTAAGGAGGCTCCTCCCAGTACATGTATCTCATAGTGTTTTTTTTTTCCAATGCAGCTTCAATCAACGATGTGGTTCTGTGGTATAACACCTGCCTGCTATGCTGGACGCCCGGGTTCGATTCTCATTCGAATTGAAGATTTTTGTTATTTATTTTATTTGCATCTTTCTCGTTTTTTTTGCTCATGGACAACGCTGATATTTCGCTCACAACCAAGGACGCGAACACTGAGGCCGACACCGCAATCTCTGCAAAACGAGCTGTTTAACGCTATGGCGTTAAAACACCGTTATTATCTCGTGGAAACTCTAGCGGCTGTGATGAAACCACGGGATTTATTGAAGCTTGCTCTGATGTTCCAGAGAGCTCGAAGGTTAATTGCGTTCCACGCAGGCGATGGTATGATGGTAAAACGCACATTCTTGTGAACACCCAGTGTTTGCATGGAGGCGCTCACAGCTGGCTCCCAAAGGCTTTCTCTTCTAATAGCGTGTCGCAGTGTTTTTAGACAGTCTGCCTACAGCAATCCGTTTTGTCACCTGGACGTTTGCGCAGCGACTGCCGAACTCGTATATCCAAAGTACAGGTATTTTTCAATAGTCATGCCGGGTGGAAGAAAATCGGTTAATTTCATCCCAAGTGCACTCCTTGTGTTGATATAAAACATTTACCTAGAGCGAGTTTGAGATAATGGAGAAATATGCTTCAGTATTGGCTAGACTTCCTGCTACGTCCTGATCTAAGCTTATGATTATTCTCGTGCATTTGCATGTATTGAAGCCGCACGAGTCTTCGTAATATTGGTGGAGTTTTACTATAATAAGGTTATGAGCGGTAGCGTTGCATATAAATATCGCATCGTCACTCTGGCTTCTGCGCTCACGTAAACAAAACGCGTTAATAATGTACTACATTGGACGCTGTTCTATGAAAGTTCGCAATCATTGATTATATACAAAAACGCTACTACACTATACAAACGAAAGCGCGCGATTGCATTATCGCGTGCCGCTTAGATTCGAAGTGTAAATCGCAATACGATTATTTTCGTACCTGCAATAATCTTTTGTTGTTAAAAAACGAAGTGTCGTGCAGCTCTAAGGACAGTATTGCCGGGACCCCCAAGTCGAGAGAGCAGCGCACAATCATTTCAACTGGGTCGACTCTCGCCAGTATCCTTTCGTCGTTCAAGTCCAGGTCTAGGGATGTCATCCACTCCGCGAGGTGTCTAGTCTGAAAGAAATGTATGCGAAATTAGTCGGGGCGAATTACAATGCCGCAGTAAGAATGGCGCACTGTTACGGGCGCTGTTAAATAGTTAACATAACGAAAGTTATAGCGTTGCTGAGTGTGCGTAGTGACTTCTGTTTTCCGCGATGGGGATCGCAATTCGATGGAGGCCAAGTGCAAGAACACCCATGTAATTATGGTTGCGTGCGTCCTAAAGAACAACACACGGTGTAAATTAATCCGGAGTGACCCCGACGGCGTGTGCCATAAGCAGAATGCGGCTGTGTAAAGCGTAACCCCAGAAAGACTTAGCACAAACTTCGGAATTAATGAAAAAATAAAGGCAGCTTCGCAGTAGTGCTGCCAAGCCTGAAGGAAGTGCGGAGCTGGGCAGCCTTCTTTGTTTCTGTTCGGTTTTCTCTTTCTTTCCTCCTTTCTTCCTTTCTTTTTCTCTTTGCCAGTTTTGTCTGTCTTTTTTTATCTCCTCATTTTTATTTATCTCTATTTGTTACCCATTTTTCCCTTTCTTTCTCCCACTTGTATTTCTCGCTTGCTTCCTATTTTTTGCTATTTTTATACGTGGTTTTGCCTGCGTTACGCCAAGCGACGACAGCATACACTCTAAGCCAAAAGAGAGCAACGGGGGTATAGGGGTTCCTCCTTTGAGGGAGCAAGTGCATTGCCACTGCCATTACTCTCCTCAAAGGAGCAACGGCAAGGGGATGAACCGTTGCTCTCCTTTCAGTTGCTCCTTCAGGGGATGAACGGTTAGTCCCCCCACTTGCTCCTTGAGGACCAACTGTTACTCCTTCCTGATGCTCCTCAAGGGAGCAACGGATGCTCCTTCCCGTTACTCCTTAATTTCTTCTGGGGCCAAAAAAAATTCGTCTTTCATTGACTTATAGAGCATATTCAGATATTTGTTTGGATGCACAAACGATATACGGACATCTCACTCAGAAATAAATTTCAGAAAATTTGCAACAAACACACAGGATTCGAACTCGTGACCCCTTAATCTCGATGCGCGTACGCTAACCACTAAGCCACCACACGCTACGGCCCCGTTTGAAAGGAAACGGTGTTATGTATGTACCGACGGGTCGTTGCGCGTTCTGACAGGTTAAGGAAATGAGCATAGGCGTGCAGAACCATTGGTGATGTTCAAAAGAGAATCGAAAGTAACAGTGTAAACATCTGAAAACGTCAGGGAAATGAGTCTCTCGCGAAAACACAGGATTTGCCAGAGCTCCCTTTTGCGCTAGCTAAAAGGACAGCAATTTCTTTTTTTTTTGCCCGGAGGAGTGTTGTCTTCTTTATTATCATTATTATTACTATTATTATTATTATTATCAATAATATTATTTTCTTTTTGCGGAAGAGTCACCTCCCCTTTGAAAAGACAACACAGCTTGAGCTGATAACGTCCATTTGCTCTGAGATTAAACACAAAGTCAAACTCCGGACCCGATTGCGATAGCTGCCCTCCAGCAAAATCAGCAAGTGACAAGGTAGAGATGAGGGGGGGGGGGGCAGCGGCATTAGCTCGCTGTCAGTCTTTCTGCGCATCGCAATAAAAGTGTTCGTTGCGTGATCTCTGCTGCAAGCCTGCAGTCGGGGCTTTTGCTGATTTGTACTGGAGACGGCCGTTCAGCAAAAAACCGCAAATGTAAAGTCTATCAGCTGTATACTTCTCTCAACCGCTTCTTTGTCGTGAAGTATATACGGAGTCTCGCGAAGCTTCGCATTTTATTGCCACATTCTCAGGCTATATATTTATGCCAAGTGTTATACGCAAGCACACCAGTTAGCTTGCGACGACAGCAGCTTCAGGTGCTGGCGTTCTAGTGCAACCATGCCTTTTATTAGGAACGTTTAGCTTGTATTAGGGGCTTTTAGCTTTACGTTACCATGTTACGAGTTGCCGGAAGGAATCTGTGCATGCGCGGGCCTTTACGGAACGTGAACTACTCGCCGGATTGGCTTTACATGTATACGGCCCTATCTCGCAAATCCACCTTCGTTCGCGGCTACTCGCGATACCCGCTTTACCGAGGCTCCAGCCTCCGAGTAAAAATAAGCCGAAGTGCGAGCTCCAATTGCGATCACCTTGTTTCAGCGGCTAAAGTCACTAGAGTGAGTTGAAATAGAATACCGAAGCTGTAAGCACGTGAGAAGCCTTGACATAAATACCCCGACAGGCTGAATAGGTGGCGCCATCTAGCGGGAACAAGATGAACCAGGCATGCAAAAAATTGTTATTGCAGAAACGTCGTGCGTTCTACGTCTGTGTAAATACCTTGCCGCGGCATAATTACGAATGAGTTATCTTTTCAATCGTTTTTTTCCTCAAAAACACTAGGCGAAAACAAACGTGCCCATACTATGGTTGCACGAAGCGTCACAAGATGGCGACACCATCGTCGGATAATCGGTATTCTACACCCGTTTGCGTATACCGGGATACTGTACACGCTAAAAACCCCTCGTGATTTTGCCGCAGCGGTGATACAATCTTATTTAAATTAAATATAATCGAAGTGCAGTTATCATCACCATTTCATGGTTTATTCAAACGTAAAGGTATCCGTTTACGTACTTACGTAAATGTTTACATACGGGGAGCTAAAACTTTTCTAAAACATGTGTTCCGGTAACACGGTAAGGTTAAAAAGTATACGTACAAGCTAAATGTCCCTATTAGCGTGCGTATCTCTATGTTCAGTTTACAAAAAGTAGTTTCCTTACGCCCGCAAGGAAATGTGGCCCATGCATCGACCGATACAGGGTGCGTTCTGCAGGAGAGCAACGGTTGCGCGCCGAGAGCAAATGTTGTCGTTCGTCCTTCTGTTGCTCCCTTCGAACCTAACCCTAAACGGTTACTCCCCCAACTTGAGACATGTCAGCCATCTTGTTCCAGCTGGTCTTTTTGGGGAGTAACAGTTGGTCTTTAGCACTAAAACCCGCAGTTACCCTCATTTTTCCCATTTTTGGCTTAGAGTGTACCTCAGCATACGACCGCATACGGCAGCCCGGTCCCCTAAAGTGCTCCGCACTTGGTATCATCATCATGGCGCTCGAAGAACAAGATGAAGAATACCTCTCCTTGGCGTGAGCGCGCGCTCGATATTGTAGAGGGGTTGCAGCTATGACTATGGTGAGGTGTGCGAAGAAGAGGCAGACGACGTGTCGGTGTGCTGGAAGTAACAACCGCCATCTTGACTGCTGGACCATCCTACACTGTAAATAAGTTATAAATATATTCGCAACATTTTGGTGGAGGTGCTGGGTACTACGCAAGACGGAACTCCGCAGCGGACGTATCCTGGACAGCCGCAATATGTCAACAGAAAGCAACTCTGCTGCTGCCGCTTCGACCGCGCCTCCGGTACAGCCGGTACAGCCGGTCGTATTGACTCAACCCCGCGATCCCGGTAACTTCTGCGGCACCGACCACGTTGACGTCGATGACTGGATCGCGAAGTATGAGCGGTTTGCAGCGGTCTACCGGTGGGACCCTACAATGATGCTTGCCAACGTTGACTTCTATCTCTGCGGAACAGCAGGTACGTGGTTTCAGGCTCATGAAGCTGACATAACCAGTTGGGATGCCTGTAAACAGAAGCTTCGTGACCTATTTGGTAGAGCCGTCGGACGCCAGCGGGCCGCTTCTAAAGAACTCTCCTGTCGGGCACAATCTTCGACCGAATCGTATGTCTCCTACATCCTTGACGTCCTGGCCCTTTGCCGACGTGTCGACACCAACATGTCAGAGGGTGACAAAGTAAGCCACTTGCTCAAGGGAATTGCGGATGATGCTTTCAATTTACTAGTGTCTAAAGACTACTCCACCGTGGACGACATCATCAAAGAGTGCCGCCGGTTCGAAGAACTGAAGAGTCGCCGCATTGCCCAGCATTTCGTGCGACTTCCGAACACGGCCGCTACATCATCTTGCGAGGACCTTCAGCCGCCATGCGGTCAACCGCCTACCAACGAGAGCGTAGTTCGCATCGTGCGCCGAGAAATCGAGGCGGCGTCGCCACCATCTTTCCTGACGCGGCCATCTGATGATCCTCGACCAACGATCTCGTTGATCCAGCAGGTTGTGAGGGAAGAGCTTGCGAATGTCGGACTGCAGCCGGTGTGTTCGTTGACGGAACCTCGTGTCAGTTCCATAACGCCTCCTCGTGCACCGGAAATGTTTCGCCGCTATCGTGATCCTGCCCAGTGGAGAACGCAGGACGACAAGCCGATCTGCTTTCGTTGCCACGGTGTAGGACATATTTCTCGCTACTGTCGTTCTCGCACCTTTCCATCTCGCTCGTTTTCTGGCTATCGACGTGACGACAACCACCGGCCCCTGCAGTTTCCCGCTCGTGACGGTGGACCATACGCTGAGGCTCCTGCGACATCGGTCCGACGCTCCAGCCGTTCGCCGTCCCCAAGCGATCGTCGCTCCCGGTCACCTCAGCCCCGTCGCCATTCGTCGCCCCGCCCTACTGGACGCCCATACTCGGAAAACTGAGCAATGCAGCTCCCGGAGGTGACGCTGCATTCGACCCCCGACCTGAAAACCCTCTGCTCACCCTCACTACGGACCAGAACCTGCTTGCTGTGGAAGTGGATGGCCTACCTGTTACTGCCCTCATTGATACCGGCGCACATATTTCTATTATGAGCTCTGATCTCCGTACACGATTAAATAAGGTCCTTACGCCGCCCGAGTCCCTATTTGTACGTGTCGCTAGTGGAGGAACTCCGGCTGTACTCGGAATGTGCACGGCACGTGTGAGGTTCTCCGACCGCCAGACGTCTGTTCTGTTTCATGTTCTCGCTCATTGTCCACATGATGTCATCCTCGGACTCGATTTCTTGTCTGACCACTCTGCTGTCATTGACTGCTCGGCCGGTGTTGTACAACTTGACTTGCCGGCGTCCGCCGACGTGTCGGAGGTGGTTCAGACCAAACTTTTGTGTGCTGAGGCTATTCGTCTGCCACCACAAGCCCTAACTTGCGTCGCTGTTGAACCCTATCCCAATGTACCGGATGGTGATTACGTGGTTTCTCCTTCTCCCAGTGTTCTACTGGCCCGCAGCGTCTCCTCTCCGTACACAGTTGTAACTGTTACAGCGAACAAGACGTGCCTTCCTCTTCTGAACTTCGGATTCAGCCCTCAAGTCCTACCACAAGGCATTGCTCTTGCTACTCTGTCACCGTCGCACGAGTGCCAGATCTCATCGGTGTCACCTGAACTGCCCGTTGTCGTCTCTCCGAACCCGCATAGAGTCGACGCAGTCACCTCTTCTACACTGCACAACAACATCACCAAGATGATTGCCTCAGAACTTTTGCCCTCTCAAGTTAAAGACCTCACTGATCTCCTTATGATCTACTCTGACATATTTGACTTCGACGGTAGGCCCTTAGGTCAAACCTCGCAAGTCAAGCACCGCATAGATACCGGTGATGCAGCTCCAATTCACAGGCGTCCTTACCGAGTTTCACCATCAGCGCGCCAAGTTATTCAACAGGAGGTCGACAAGATGCTCACAAAAGGCATTATTGAGCCTTCTTCGAGTCCGTGGGCTTCCCCTGTAGTCTTAGTTAAAAAGAAAGACAACACCTGGCGTTTCTGCGTGGATTATCGGCATTTAAACAAGATCACCAAAAAGGATGTCTACCCGCTTCCTCGTATCGATGATGCCCTGGACTGCCTTCATGGTGCTACCTATTTTTCTTCGATAGACCTACGCTCTGGTTACTGGCAAATCGCCGTAGACGACCTCGACCGTGAGAAGACTGCCTTTGTAACGCCTGACGGTCTTTACCAATTCAGAGTCATGCCGTTCGGCTTGTGCAATGCGCCGGCCACGTTTGAGCAGATGATGGACACGCTTTTGCGCAGCTTTAAATGGTCTATCTGCCTGTGTTACCTGGACGACGTCATTGTATTTGCCCCCACCTTTGAGTCTCACCTCGACCGACTTTCGTCCATTCTTTCAGTGTTTCGTGCGGCTGGGCTACAACTTAATTCATCGAAATGCCACTTTGGCCATCGCCAAGTTGCTATTCTCGGGCATCTCGTTGACTCATCTGGCATCCGACCCGATCCCGACAAAGTTCGCGCTGTCCTCGATTTTCCCGTACCAACTTGTGCCAAAGACGTTCGAAGTTTTGTGGGCCTATGCTCATATTTCCGACGATTCGTCAGAAACATCGCAGATATTGCCCGCCCCCTCACTGATCTTCTCAAGAAAGATGTGCCATTTTGGTGGGGTCCTGACCAAGCCAGTGCTTTTTCCCGCCTCATTACGCTGCTCACCACACCGCCGATCCTCGCCCACTTCGACCCGTCTGCTCAAACCGAGGTCCACACAGACGCTAGTGGTTACGGCATTGGCGCTGTGTTAGCCCAGCGTCAATCCGGTCATGATAGAGTTCTTGCGTACGCCAGCCGGCTCCTCTCCCCTGCCGAACGCAATTACTCTATTACTGAGCGCGAGTGCCTGGCGCTTGTATGGGCAGTTGGTAAATTCCGCCCCTATTATATATGGTCGACCTTTCACCGTTACCACAGACCACCACGCTCTTATGCTGGCTTTCAGCACTCAAAGATCCAACAGGGCGCCTAGCTCGCTGGGCTCTGCGCCTCCAGGAATTCACGTACACAGTGGTCTACAAGTCCGGCCGTCTACATCAAGACGCCGACTGCCTTTCTCGGTACCCCGTTGACGATCCAGACCACGTAACGGATGACACGTCCATCTGTATCTCCTCGCTGTCTGCTTTCGGCAACATCGGTGACGAGCAACAGCGTGACGCGTCCCTACGAGATCTAATCACCCGCCTGAATACTGACTCGACGGACAGTTCGCTTCGCATGTTCGTCATCATAGACGGTATCTTATACCGCCGGAACATTCGCCCAGTGGGACAGGAACTACTAGTTGTAGTACCCACTCATCTCCGCTCGACCGTACTTCAGCAACTACATGATGTACCAACGGCCGGCCACCTTGGTGTTGCCAGAACGTACGACCGTGTCCGCCGACGCTTTTCTGGCCCGGCCTCTACCGTTCCGTACATCGTTATGTCGCTTCTTGCGAGTCGTGCCAACGCCGAAAAAGGCCAGCTGTACACCCCGCCGGGCTCCTTCAACCCATAGACATACCTGCTGAGCCTTTTTTTCGTGTCGGCCTCGACCTTCTGGGAACTTTCCCACTTCTCACAACGGTAACAGATGGGTCGCCGTCGCTACGGATATTCTACCCGTTTTGCCATTACGAGACCTCTCCCGAGCAGCTGCGCTACAGACGTCGCCGACTTTTGATACAAGACGTCATCTTACATCACGGCGCTCCTCGTCAACTCATCACGGACCGAGGCCGTACTTTTTATCCAAGGTAATCGAGGACCTATTTCGCTCTTGTGCAACCAAGCACAAGCTTACAACGGCCTATCATCCCCAAACAAACGGACTCACAGAACGTTTGAATCGCACGATCACTGACATGGTCGCCATGCTCGCCATCTTGACTGCTGGACCATCCTACACTGTAAATAAGTTATAAATATATTCGCAACAATATGCTAGAGATGGCTACGCTATACGTGGTTTTGCCAGCGTTACGCCAAGCTACACGAGACGAATACAGCGTACGACAGTCGGGGCACCTACAGTGCTCCGCGCATTCAGGCCTCAGCCTAAAGCCTGTTTCACACGCAGTGATATTGCTCCAAGAGCGGAGCGGCTGCCGTCGCGGAAGCCCCAAAACAAGTTTTAAGGGCGACCAAAGGAAGCTGCGATCTTGTTCGCTCCATTTGGAAAAATTCGCTCGCGGCAGAGCTTCTGCCCAAGGGCAACCAATGGGGAAGCAGTGACGTGGGAGGCACGTGACTGTAGGGATGGAGACGAGAGCAGCCGCGCGCGCCGGGAGGAACTCGCTCCGACTCGGTTTCCTAGCAGACGACATTTGCTGTAACGAGCTGGCAGTGTAGAAAACGCCGTTCTTTCCTTTTGTTGTTCTTTACTTGCGCTTCCATCAAAGCAGACAAATCGTTTGCACGTGCCATTTTGTTTTTTTTGTATTTTTATCTAATCGTGACACCAACATAGGTCCGGACAGGGGAAACCTGCGACACTCCGCACTTGTTCGCAGCAGATGTTTCAGTTTTTTTTTTACTACTCTGGTGCAGCACGTTCGAATAGTTTACTGTTTTCTTTTTCTTTTTTAGTGGTCACGTACCCCGAAGACGACAAAAGCCGCCGCCTCTTTACTGCAGAATGCCAATAGGCAAAAAAAAACAAAGAGAGACGAGCTCCTTCACAAACCCACAATGTCGTCGACTGGGCCGCTTGCATCCGGTTGCCGGCCCATACGGCGCACCAACGCCTTGCGGCATTCGAGAGCAAAAGCCACCGAAAGCGCTGTGAAAGCTTAAAACCCCAAAAACAAATTCTTTCTTTTGCTTTTCCATGGCCAAATGTATGTGCGTGCAACATGACTTGCGTGGTAAAAAAAGAAAGCTGGAACAGAAATAAACGTGACTACTGAAGTTGTTTAATTGCCCTCTGATACACTGCACATTTTCATCATTCAAGGTTTAGGCGCGTGAAAATCGATCACCGAAGTAGAAGGCTCGTGAAACTTGCAACCCAAGCGCACCAAAACAAGCGAGCCCGGAGAAAGTAAACCCGCTGATAACGGGCGCTTCCCACAACCATCACTGCGCATCGCAGAGGCGCGTGCCGCGCAAAAGCGGGCATGTGAAACGAAGCCGCGTCCGAGCGTCCTGTTGCCGCTCGATCGCTGCGGGCCCCGCCGCTCGGTCGCTCGCATGTGAAACAGGCTTAAGGCGTACGTTTCCCATTTGCCCCCCCCCCTCCCCCTTCCTCTGGAAGATGAGCGGGTATCAGGGTGGAGAAAACCTATCAAGTTTTCCATTAGGCGTAAGGCCACGCCCACATTTAACTCTGACAATGCTGTAATCCTGCTTCTTCCCGAACGTCTAATCGCCGTATTCTACTGCTTGTGTATTAACCAAGCAGTCGCCTATTGACTAAATATCCTAAGGTGTAAATATCTACGGTAGTATCTTACTAACTATACTCCTAATTACCCGGTACACGAAGCCCGTAATATACCCGTACACGAGCCGGTACACGGACGGACGGACGGACGGACGGACAGACAGACAGACAGACAGACAGACAGACAGACAGACAGACAGACAGACGGACAGACGGACAGACAGACAGACATCCTCATCTTCTTTCATATACAGACAGACAGATAAAAAAAAAACTATCGACAGACAGACAGACGGACGGACTCTTCCGGACGGACAGACAGACAGACTTGCTTCAGACATTTCTTGACAGACAGACAGACAGACAGACAGACAGACAGACAGACAGACAGACAGACAGACAGACAGACAGACAGCCCGTCATAGACAGACTGGCTCTTGTTGCTCAATAATCTTCTTCGACAGACAGACAGACGGACGACTTTCTCACGGACGGACGGACGGACGGGGCTCGGACGGACGGACAGACTTGGTTTTGTCTGACAGACGGACGGACGGACGGAAATGAAGAATCGGACCAACAATGCTTAAGCGTGTTTCGTGGCACGGACTAAACGGACGGACGGACAGACAGACGGTAGACAGACAGACAGACAGACAGCCGCTAGACAGACAGATTTGGACGTTAAACCTTTCTACAAGCC